>NC_047033.1:30838965-30962933 GCF_902652985.1 Pecten maximus
TTTCCAGGTTTTGAAAAGAGCAATCAGAGTACACAATATTCCAGGTTTCAGAGTACATACTATTCGAGTTATCAGAGTATACAATATTCGAGTTATCGGAGTATACAATATTCGAGTTATCGGAGTATACAATATTCGAGTTGTAAGAATACACAATAGTCGAGCTATCAGAGTACACAATATTCGAGTTATCGGAGTATACAATATTCGAGTTATCGGAGTATACAATATTCGAGTTATCGGAGTATACAATATTCCAGGTTTCAGAGTACATACTATTCGAGTTATCGGAGCGCACAATATTCGAGTTATCAGAGTATACAATATTCGAGTTATCGGAGTATACAATATTCAGTTATAAAAGAACACAGCAATTGCATTATAAGTGTACACAGTATTCGAGTTATCATATTACACAATATTCGAGTGATAAGGGTACGCACTATTTCCAATATTTTAGTAACCAGATGTCAAATGATTCTGGTACATCAAATTGTTAAAAAAACTGACGCTTTACAATCTGATACATACAACTGACGTCATAATATCTAGTACATACAATCGGATACATAAAGCTGATGTCATAACATCTGGTACATAAAAATGACGTCACACTATCTGGTACATAAAAATGACGTCACACTATCTGGTACATACGAATGACGTCATGCTATCTGGGACATAAATCTGACGTCATACTATCTGGTACATAAAGCTGACGTCATACAATCTGGTACATATAACAGACGTCATATTATCTTGTACATATAACTGACGTCATACTGTCTGGTACATAAAACTGACGTCATACAATCTGGTCCATAAAACTGACGTCATACAATCTGGTACATAAAACTGACGTCATATTATCTTGTACATATAACTGCCGTCATACTGTCTGGTACATAAAACTGATGGCATACGTACATTAACTTTGTCTTACGAATTATGACCTACTAAAGTATGTAAGATCTTTTATTTCGACCATAACTGTTGATAAAATACTAACGGAGTTTGTTCAATCTAATTCTACCATGTTTGTTATGCAACGCCAGTTTTGATTGGTTTAAAACCATGTATTATTTTCCAATAACCCACGCTCGTGCCAATAATACACGGTCGCGAGTCACGGCTGTTACAATTTTATATATCTAATATTCACCCGTTTTATAGAAGGTTACTATAGCCGAGTGGGCTAAAGGGTTAGTCTAATAATAAACTTTTATCACGACGCGAATTCGAATCCTACGGAGGCCCTCCTTTTTTTCTTGTTTTTTTTTTCTCTTTTTTTACCCTTTTTTTTTTTTACTTTTTCAAAATCAATGCCATATGATAGTTGCTCTTGATCGTAGTACTGTATTGCCTGTATATTTCATCAACAAATAATTCAATACTCAAGAAATAAATTCCAAGGTTTTCTCGGGGGTTCTTTGCTGTTTTTCTATTAGAAAGAGGTCGATCTCAGAACTAAACAGTACATGGTAGATTAGAAATAATCAACTTTGACTCGTGTATTGTTGCATGATATACAACTCGGACTCGGATATTTTGCAATTTTAATTAATAACTCAGGCCTGCGGCCTTCGTTATTAATTTAATTGCAAAATATCCTCGTCCCCGTTGTATATCCTGTAACAATACATGAATCATCGTTAATTATTTCTTAAATATATACATACATGTACATTATTTTATTAATATGTTCTGTTTCGCACTGTAAACAAATGCATAAAAACAACCCTTTCAAAAGTATACATCTGTATAATCTAACCATGCTCTGACATAACCGAGCCAGCCAGCCGATAAGCCAAGACTTGCTTTTGGAAAGAAGGGAAACGCCCGGTGTTAATAATTAATTTGGCTCCGGTGGCTTCAATTAACTATAAGTTAATTTATTTTTCTATTCCCATGACCCCAGAGTAAATGTAACGTACGACACGATAGTCGCGTGCAGTGCACGTGCTCACGAGCGGCAGACAGGTTGGTGTCGTAATGCGGAGATGACACACATAGTGATTATGTAGGACGCTGGTATAATTACGTATACTCTACAGATAAGATCGGGTTAAGGGTGTATGTACCGTTTTAAGTGTATGATACAAACGTAATGCGTTAGATGGGAACCAGGTGATACGAGACTCGGGCTATATAACTTTAACCTTTGGGTATTTCGTAGTTGCTTTAAATTGATACAAATACTTTATTTCAATATCCAGATGTTTCAGTTTAAATATATTTTTATTGTCATAACCAAAATAAAAGCATGGTTAGGATTGGTCACAAGTTTTGCCATGTTAGTAACGCCTTCTTTTGATAATATACAACTACGAACACCGGTTATTTTGTTTTATTTTCTTCGATAAAATTTAATTTTCGAAGTGTAGCCTGCACGAGACTCAGTGGATTAGACAGTGGGCCAAGTAACCTCAGGTGAAGAGCCGAGGTGAAGGTTCGTCTCTCCCACGTGACCTCGGGCCGAGGTGAAGGTTCGTCTCCCCCACGTGACCTCGGGCCGAGGTGAAGGTTCGTCTCTCCCACGTGACCTCGAGTGAAGAGTCGATGTGAAGGTTCGTCTCTCCCACGTGACCTCAGATGAAGAGCCGAGGTGAAGGTTCGTCTCTCCCACGTGACCTCAGGTGAGGAGCCGAGGTGAAGGTTCGTCTCTCCCACGTGACCTCAGGTGAGGAGCCGAGGTGAAGGTTCGTCAATCGGACCAATCCGTGCAACTCTTATATATATGAAAACATCTTATCTGATGTTTACCTGCGAGTAGTTTTTACTGTAAAATTTCCACTATACGTATGAATATTTTTATCAACCTATAAAACATGTTTTTCTCGGGTTAAAAGGGTTAAATTATCAGTGGGTTTTTGTGTGTGATGAATACAATCGTACCTTTACTTTCCTGAATAATAAACGCCTTTTAACCCAACTCTGTGGTAATTACAAAGCATCTTAATTCGACACCGAAACTTCACTTTTGATGATGAACATAGCTACCATTTTAACATGTTCGTTATATCGACTGCAACTAAAAGCAAATCAGGTATTATACATTGTTGAAACCAGTATAGGGGTCAAGGTGGCCGAGTGGTTAAGGTGTCCCGACGATTTGATAACGTCTCCCTACTAACGGGACCGCGGTGGCCGAGTGGTTAAGGTGTCCCGACGATTTGATAACGTCTCCCTTCTGGACGGGGCCGCGGTGGCCGAGTGGTTAAAGTGTCCCGACACTTTGATAACGTCTCCCTACTGGACGGGGTCACGGTGGCCGAGTGGTTAAAGTGTCCCGACACTTTGATAACGTCTCCCTACTGGACGGGGCCGCGGTGGCCGAGTGGTTAAGGTGACCCGACACTTTGATAACGTCTCCCTTCTGGACGGGGCCGCGGTGGCCGAGTGGTTAAGGTGTCCCGACACTTTGATAACGTCTCCCTACTGGACGGGGTCGCGGTGGCCGAGTGGTTAAGGTGTCCCGACACTTTGATAACGTCTCCCTTCTGGACGGGGCCGCGGTGGCCGAGTGGTTAAGTTGTCCCGACACTTTGATAACGTCTCCCTTCTGGACGGGGCCGCGGTGGCCGAGTGGTTAAGGTGTCCCGACACTTTGATAACGTCTCCCTTCTGGACGGGGCCGCGGTGGCCGAGTGGTGAAGGTGTCCCGACACTTTGATAACGTCTCCCTACTGGACGGGGCCGCGGTGGCCGAGTGGTTAAGGTGTCCCGACACTTTGATAATGTCTCCCTACTGGACGGGGCCGCGGTGGCCGAGTGGTTAAGGTGTCCCGACACTTTGATAACGTCTCCCTACAGGACGGGGCCGCGGTGGCCGAGTGGTTAAGGTGTCCCGACACTTTGATAACGTCTCCCTACTGGACGGGGCCGCGGTGGCCGAGTGGGTAAAGTGTCCCGAAACGGTGGCCGAGTGGTTAAGGTGTCCCGACACTTTGATAACGTCTCCCTACAGGACGGGGCCGCGGTGGCCGAGTGGTTAAGGTGTCCCGACACTTTGATAACGTCTCCCTACAGGACGGGGCCGCGGTGGCCGAGTGGTTAAGGTGTCCCAACACTTTGATAACGTCGCCCTACTGGACGGGGCCGCGGTGGCCGAGTGGTGAAGGTGTCCCGACACTTTGATAACGTCTCCCTTCTGGACGGGGCCGCGGTGGCCGAGTGGTTAAGGTGTCCCGACACTTTGATAACGTCTCCCTACTGGACGGGGTCGCGGTGGCCGAGTGGTTAAGGTGTCCCGACACTTGATAACGTCTCCCTACTGGACGGGGCCGCGGTGGCCGAGTAGTTAAGGTGTCCCCGACACTTTGATAACGTCTTCCTACTGGACGGGGCCGCGGTGGCCGAGTAGTTAAGGTGTCCCGACACTTTGATAACGTCTCCCTTCTGGACGGGGACGCGGTGGCCGAGTAGTTAAGGTGTCCCGACACTTTGATAACGTCGCCCTACTGGACGGGGTCACGGTGGCCGAGTGGTGAAGGTGTCCCGACACTTTGATAACGTCTCCCTACAGGACGGGGCCGCGGTGGCCGAGTGGTTAAGGTGTCCCGACACTTTAATAACGTCTCCCTACTGGACGGGGCCGCGGTGGCCGAGCGGTAAAGGTGTCTCGACACTTTGATAACGTCTCCCTTCTGGACGGGGCAGCGGTGTCCGAGTGGTTAAGGTGTCCCGACACTTTATCACTAGCTCTCCACCTCTTGGTTGCGAGTTCGAAACCGTTGTGGGGCAGTTGCCAGGTACTGACCGTAGGCCGGTGATTTTTCTCCGGGTACTCCGACTTTCCTCCGCCTCCAAAACCTGACAGTTTCTTAAATGACCCTGGTTGTTGATAGGGCGTTAAATGAACTAAGTGCAGCAGTTAAACCCTTATATACTGCGTTCGATCCATAACAAGGCAAACATTTTCAAGAATGCGTCGCGGTCCCTTCATAACAAGACCAATATTCCAATGAGGACATCGTTGTCCAGAGTACATTGTGGCCCGTCGAAGGGTGAAGAAACGCCTGGACATCAGTATTATAGCACGAAATCACTGCCACCAATCTACAGACTTACAACTTCTGTTATGGAATGGAAAAAAGTAAAATTTTATGTCCGGAATTCTGGTTGCCTTCCCGAAACGTGCAGATAGGTGTTTACTCGTGTCCAAACCCAAAGTTAGCCTATCTTATGTGTCTACACGTGTCCAAACCCATGGTTAGCTTATCTATTCTGTCTACACATGTCCAAACCTAAAGTTAGCTTATCTAATGTGTCCACACGTGTCCAAACCCATGGTTAGCTTATCTAATGTGTCTACACGTGTCCAAACCCAAAGTTAGCTTATCTATTCTGTCTACACGTGACCAAACCCAAAGTTAGCTTATCTAATGTGTCCACACGTGTCCAAACACATGGTTAGCTTATCTAATGTGTATACACGTGTCCAAACCCAAAGTTAGCTTATCTATTGTGTCTACACGTGTCCAAACCCAAAGTTAGCTTATCTAATGTGTCAACACGTGTCCAAACCCATGGTTAGCTTATCTAATGTGTCTGCACGTGTCCAAACCCAAAGTTAGCTTATCTATTGTGTCTACACGTGACCAAACCCAAAGTTAGACTATATTATGTGTCTACACGTGTCCAAACGAAAATAAAGCTCATCTTATGTGTCTACACGTGTCCAAACCCAAAGTTAGCTCATCTTATGTGTCTACACGTGTCCAAACCCAAAGTTAGATTATCTATTGTGTCTACACGTGTCCAAACCCAAAGTTAGTTTATCTAATGTGTCTACACGTGTCCAAACCCAAAGTTAGCTTATATAATGTGTCTACACGTGTCCAAACCCAAAGTTAGCCTATCTTATGTGTCTACACGTGTCCAAACCCAAAGTTAGATTATCTAATGTGTCTACACGTGTCCAAACCAAAGTTAGCTTATATAATGTGTCTACACGTGTCCAAACCCAAAGTTAGCCTATCTTATGTGTCTACACGTGTCCAAACCCAAAGTTAGACTATATTATGTGTCTACACGTGTCCAAACCCAAAGTTAGCTTATCTAATGTGTCCACACGTGTCCAAACCAAAAGTTAGCTTATATAATGTGTCTACACGTGTCCAAACAAAAATAAAGCTCATCTTATCTGTCTACACGTGTCCAAACCCAAAGTTAGATTATCTATTGTGTCTACACGTGTCCAAACCCAAAGTTAGTTTATCTAATGTGTCTACACGTGTCCAAACCCAAAGTTAGCTTATATAATGTGTCTACACGTGTCCAAACCCAAAGTTAGCTTATATAATGTGTCTACACGTGTCCAAACCCAAAGTTAGATTATATATTGTGTCTACACGTGTCCAAACCCAAAGTTAGTTTATCTAATGTGTCTACACGTGTCCAAACCCACAGTTAGCTTATATAATGTGTCTACACGTGTCCAAACCCAAAGTTAGCCTATCTTATGTGTCTACACGTGTCCAAACCCAAAGTTAGACTATATTATGTGTCTACACGTGACCAAACCCAAAGTTAGCTTATATAATGTGTCTACACGTGTCCAAACCCAAAGTTAGCATATCTTATGTGTCTACACGTGTCCAAACCATAAGTTAGATTATCTATTGTGTCAACATGTGTCCAAACCATAAGTTAGATTATCTATTGTGTCAACATGTGTCCAAACCCAAATTGAGCTTAATGCTTTGAGAGGCTGACCATATTTACGATTAAGTGGCTAAGGTTATGAGAGGCTGACCATAGTTACGATTAAGTGGCTAGGGTAAAAGAGGCTGACCATAGTTACGATTAAGTGGCTAAGGTTATGAGAGGCTGACCATAGTTACGATTAAGTGGAAAGGGTGACACACTTCTGAGATTGAAGTGAAAACATAATGTATCAGTTCATATTTGAGATGATTACGTGGTAGCTGGGATGTGTTTGTCTATTAAAGTCTTATATACAGCTTATTTGTTCAATTATAGGGTAAACTGGCATTGTCTCAAAAGAAAGATGGAAAGAAAGAAAGAACATGTTTTGTTCATGCGTCATCAACTCATAACCATTAGTACCACTTGTCAAGGTTTCGAACATTTTAAATATTTTTCCCTGTCGGCGTACAGCAGGTAGATTTCAAAGCCCACAGCATGACACACAAAGGTACACACCTCCCCACGTTGTTTTCGGGAACGCTAACCTATCTAGTACATGGATACCCATCATTTCGTGTCAGGCCAGAGTAGGTAGATGGATGTACTTCAGAGTAATACGACTGGACATTGTCATTTAGTTTTATATCTGTAGAATGGCACGTGGACCTACAGATCCGAGTCGACACGACATTTTTATATATAAAGATTTTATATAAATATCTATATTAAGTTTAGCTGTTGTGCTAATGTATGTGTAAGCAATTGAACTTTGGTCATTTTGGTAGAAAATCACGATTGTTTGGTAGAGCTAGAACCCGAGTGGTGTAAGGGAGACAACTCGCATAAAAATAAGCGCGGTCGGAGGATTATCGACTTGTCCTGGAACATGTCGAATGTTAGGAATTCACCATGGTTAAAGTGTGTCCCACAGGAGACTGATGTACCAAATAAAACAAAGAGTTTAAAGAACACTTAAATGTAGATTATTTTTAATTGAGTTTAACATAGAAATCTCTATGAAACGTCTCCCTTTCTTTCCAGACGAGCCCTGGTTTGACCCCTCTTAAAAAGACAATGTTGATTTGGACCAATCAAAATCATTCAATTCAGGAAATCCTACCGTTTGGAGAAAGTAAGGCTAAAAGTTGAAACCAAACATTTAAAACTATTTCCATAGTACTATATATATGCTAGTCCCGATATTTCTAGAATATGCCTAAAAATCTCATCCAGAAAATCAGAAAATATTTCTCTGCCAATAATGCAGAATCCGCTTTTTAAAGCAGGTAACAGAGACAAGGGTAAAGTCTGATATTAATTGTTCTAATTCAACTAAACTGATTTTTTTTGGTCTAAATGTGTACATTTTCAAGTGATAGTCAATACCATCACATTTTAGTGTGTAAACAACTAGACCCTGCTGAAGTAAAGCATTGTGTTGGGAAAACGTGACAAAGAAATCTCCAACACCCTTTGTGATATTTTTAATTTTCTATCCCTCGTCAGACCTCAGGTTAGACAACCAAGAATATCACCTCTCGGGTAGGGTTGGCTTTGATGTGTCTACCCGTGTCCGAAATATCATGTTTCTTATGTGATGTGTCTACCCGTGTCCTAAATATCATGTTTCTTATGTGATGTGTCTACCCGTGTCCTAAATATCATGTTTCTTATGTGATGTGTCTGCACGTGTCCGAAATATCATGTTTCCTATGTGACGTGTCTACCTGTGTCCGAAATATCATGTTTCTTATGTGACGTGTCTACCTGTGTCCGAAATATCATGTTTCTTATGTGACGTGTCTACCTGTGTCCGAAATATCATGTTTCTTATGTGATGTGTCTACCCGTATCCGAAATATCATGTTTCCTATGTGATGTGTCTACCCGTGTCCGAAATATCATGTTTCCTATGTGACGTGTCTACCTGTGTCCGCAATATCATGTTTCTTATGTGACGTGTCTACCTGTGTCCGAAATATCATGTTTCCTATGTGACGTGTCTAACTGTGTCCGAAATATCATGTTTCTTATGTGACGTGTCTACCCGTATCCGAAATATCATGTTTCCTATGTGACGTGTCTGCACGTGTCCGAAATATCATGTTTCTTATGTGATGTGTCTACCCGTGTCCGAAATATCATGTTTCCTATGTGACGTGTCTGCACGTGTCTAAACCCCTCGTGTAGCTTAAGTGATGTGTCTATCTTTGTCACAACCCATTTATCGTGATGTGTCTATCTTTGTCACAACCCATTTATCGTGATGTGTCTACCGTGTTCAAACGCCTCTTGTATCTTATTTGATGTGTCTACCCATATCAAACCCCTCATGTATCTTATGTAATGTGTCTTCCCGTGTCAAACTCCTCATGTATCTTATGTAATGTGTCTACCCGTGTCAGAACCCCTCATGTATATGTTTACGACTCTCAATGATAAATACTCTCAAAGTTAACGACTCTCAATGTTAACTACTCTCAATGATAACGACTCTCATTGTTAAAGACTCAATGTTAACGACTCTCATTGTTAACGACTCTCAATGTTAACGACTCTCATTGTTAACTACTCTCAATGTTTACGACTCTCATTGTTAATGACTCTCAACCTTAACGACTCTCAATGTTAACTACTCTCAATGTTAACGACTCTCAATGTTAACGACTCTCAATGTTAACGCCTCTCATTGTTAACGACTCTTACTGTTAACGATTCTCAATGTTAACGACTCTCAATGTTAACGACTTTCAATGTTAACGACTCTCAATGTTACATACTCTCATTGTTAACGATTCTCATTGTTAACGACTCTCATTGTTAACAACTCAATGTTAACTACTCTCAATGAAAACGACTCTCAATGTTAACGACTCTCAATGTTAACGACTCTCAACGTTAACGACTTTTAATGTTAACGAATTCATTGTTAACGACTCTCAATGTTAACTACTCTCAATGATAACGACTCTCAATGTTAATAACTCTCAATGTTAATGACTCTCAATGTAATAGACTTTCAATGTTAACGACTCTCATTGTTAGCGACTCTCAATGTTAACGACTCGTATTGTTAACTACTCTCAATGTTAACGACTATCAATGTTAACTACCCTCATTGTTAACTACTCTCAATGTTAACGACTCTCAATGTTAACGACTCTCAATGTTAACGACTCTCATCGTTAAAGACTCTCAATGTTAACAACTCAATGTTAACTACTCTCAATGTTAACTACTCTCATTGATAACGACTCTCAATGTTAACAACTCAATGTTAACGACTCTCAATGTTTACTACTCTCATTGCTAACGACTCTCAATGTTAACGACTCTCATTGCTAACTACTCTCAATGTTAACGACTCTCAACGTTAACGACTTCCAATGTTAACGACTCTCATTGTTAACTACTCTCAATGTTAACTACTCTCAATGATAACGACTCTCAATGTTAACTACTCTCAATGATAACGACTCTCAATGTTAATAACTCTCAATGTTAACGACTCTAAATGTTATGGACTTTCAATGTTAAATATTTACATTCCCACTGTGTGTTCTCTATATGAAGGTACTAACACAATTAGCGTTCATTCCTAGATATTTACCATTGTATGGCACTGCCACTATATAACCCTACCAATTCAGTTGCGAGTTCACCAGCTTATGAACTGCCAACTGAAATTTGAATTTGAAAATTTCAAAAAAAATTGACTATGAATGCCAACTGAAAGCCGTTCAATGCTTAAGTGAACAATTAACCTGCCGCGTATGAATACATACAGTACATTGTTGACGGTGCCAACGTCAACATTGAGAATGCAGAAGTGTGAATATAAAATCGCGTTTGATTACACATGAAATAATGTTTTATCAACTTTACAACTTGTTAATAATTGTAAAATTGAAGACAACATTTCAATATTTCTCCTTCATGATGATTAAAATAATGAATTTGTGTGGAACTATATTTTGTGTACTTGTGTACTTGATTACCTTTCCCGCCAAATTGGAACTATCTGTTACACTGTTACATCGATCATTCAGCTGTTTCGTCACTACGTATAACGAACGTAGAATACTGTTTCTTATGATTTTTTTTAAAGATTACGTTGAAAAATAGTTTTGAAATGTAAATATAAGAAATAATTGTTATTTTTTGTTGTTCACTGGTGTATGCCGTTCATACACCAGTGAACAACAAAAAAGAACAATTATTTCTTAAATGAATTCAAACATATCTTCCACTGTTTTGGTTTTGCTGTCATTATCGTAATTTACTAATTTCCAACAAAAATAAAATCGCATTTCTCGTGAATATTCAAGGTAAAAGAAAATTAGAAATTATATATTGATATCGATGAATAAGTCTTTGCGATTCAGGCCCTATTGGCCTCTTGATATGTTTTATTGTGTATCGTCGTACTTGTTATACCATCTTTGTGCATTTCTATTTTTGCCAGTTCGACTACAGATCTAGACCATGCAGTGACAAGATTCATAATAGTTCATTTAAATTAACATTTCATCATTTCTATACCCAGTACCATCAAGCAACAGGCGAAAAATTGTTGAGATATTACATCACAGTTAGATCGGCCTTAAACCTCGTCTTTATGGGGCCAGCATATCAAAACCGGAAAAGATACTTTCCGCTGACTGTTAGATGTATTATATTACAATACATTATCGGTTATAAAGGCCTGGGTTACTAACGACCCCACAATACTTTATCGGTTATAAGGGCATGGGTTACTAACGACCCCACAATACTTTATCGGTTATAAAGGCCTGGGTTACTAACGACCTTACCTACATGTACCCACAATACATTATCGGTTATAAAGGCCTGGATTGATAACGACCTTTATCTATTCAAGCTACAGAGGAGGCTACGACGAGTCCACATCTTAGTTAACACAACACCAGGTAATTGTTTTGTATTGTCAGTTTCGTTGTTATAATGTTTTGTTATATGACTGTAACATTTTCCATTTTCTGTCAAAATTTATGATACACTTATTTGTTCTTTTGTAATGTTTGAAAATAAGAGTCTTTGCATGGTTTTATATTTTTTAATAGTTCTAAATCACTTCCCTGTTCAGGTAAATTCAATTGTTTGTAGAATTGGTTCTGGTTTTCAGAATTGTATGCTTATACACGCAGTCAAGTTGACCTCTTTATTTCACAGTCAGTTGACTTCTTTATTTCACAGTCAGCAATAGTCAAAATGTTTAGTTTTCGGGGGACTTTTTTTTTAGGAAATGGTAGTTGTTATTGATAAAATCGAAAACAAAAACGGAAGTAAAAAGGTGGAAATCCCAGTAAGTCATGTTAAATGTAAGGACTCTTTCTTTGAGCATATGTAACGTCCGCTCCTCTCCATCAACACGGGACGGGAAAGTTCTTTTTGGGATGGTTGTGGTGTGATAAACATAATTCAACTTTGGATATAAAGTTTACTTATATTTATTAATCCACAGGAAAATCCCGAAGGTACAATACAATCCAATGAAGTTTCATCCATCTTTCACACTATCGCCGGCGCATTCACACTTAACAGTTCACACAAATTTAAACAAATCTAAGTCTACATATTTATACCCTGATTATGTACATCCAAACGGCACTAAGTCCGTTTAGACTGAAAGCTACCGGAGAACTCCTTATGCTGATTGATTGATTGATTGATAGGGCTTAACGTCCTTGTTCCGGTTATAACCGAGCCTAGGACAGAACTCCTTATGCTTGATTGATTGATGGGGCTTAACGTCCTTGTTCCGGTTATAACCGAGCCTAGGACACAACTCCTTATGCAAAACGCGCAAGTCTTTTTATATCCCCTGAGAGTTAATTAATATGTATAAATTGACGATGTGGTCAATTGACCAATCATGACCTTTACCCCGAAATATGGGCGTATCTACACCCCATAACGTCATTTCTAATTATAGCCCTAGGCATGCGCACTGGCCACTAGTCCCACGTACCGTGTGCTACCTAATAACGACTGACTTTCAGGTGCTACCGTTTGGTTATATTTTACCTTGATATAGAATGAAGGGTGTAAACCTAAAACGGGTTAATTAACTACTGATCTAAGGGAAGCAACTCGAATAGATTTGGCTGACTATAGCGTATAGCTTCATAACATATAAAACTTGTCTATTTCCTAGTTCACTACACAACCCCCTTCTTTCGAAGAGTTTGTGTCCCCACAAACGTCATACATAGTTAATAGTTTTCGTAACAAAAGTAATCTATCTATTCTAACGTGAAAACATAAAACATATTAAAATACCATTTTGCGTTTGCATTAACAAAACTTTTCTTACGACATGTACGAGTCTAAACTTCAATGTCAAATATTATTTCCTGACATTCTACACGCATTTTAAAAGGTTTTGGCACTAAAACTTCTTTGCGTAAGTAAAAATAATGTTTACAAGCCTATAGCTAACATCGATCGCTTACGAGCTCCTGGCGGCTATCCGCAAAGTTCAAACAAACATCGTAAAATTAATGTCTACCAAAATATTAACATACATTTTACTAGTTTACCGTAACGTTTCAAAAATGTACCTAGTCTACAAAAACATACAACAACTCGTACTCTTCGTATACACCTACATCTTTATCACACGTTATACCACTGCACACATAAAACGTCATCAGACTATATCAATTCTCGATTTTACATCGATCCTACTTATTTGGCTACACGTGCACGGACACAATCGAATATAATTTTTCGGCATAGCCGTCTAATTTGGTTTTGGCCCCGGATATGACGCGACAGGTGGCGTTCTGGTCAAGATGAAGTATGTGATTGGTCAATGTAGCGGTCAATGCAAAATGCTGAATATGCAAATGTTGTGACATATACGGAAACAATCAAAGTACTGTAAGTACTGAAGACACAGGGGTCAGGGGTGCACATGGTTTTTTTTGCAGTCATGAGAGGGTAGGCGGAGCTTATTCTGGGTGTTGTAAGATGTAGTAATGTAATTTGAAAAGTCGAGTACTCTACTTCACCCAAATACTATTTTCGTGACTATAATAATGAAAATAATTGCATTATTTCATGGATTCAAAATGGTTTTTTATATGATAAAATGGTAACTGGCTTATATTGAAAACTAGAAATGGCATTTACACCTCTAGCATATTTAAAGGGGAAGTAACTCCATACTAAAAGGATTGTAAGGTTTGCACAAATTTGTTTCAATATATACACTCATAAGCAAACAATACTTGTTGTGTTGATTACATCTTTGCTATCATATATATATAATAAATATAATGATTATGTAATATATGTATCCACGCAGTGTACTGGTGAATTAACCTGCTGAATTTGTTGTTAGGCAATACCTTGGTACACTAATACCAAAATAATATATTGATAGTGCAAGTAGTAGATGGTTTATGCTACAAATTCCAACATTCTACACATATCTGCCGGAAACGGGTGATTTGTTTTTAATTTCTGTTTGCAAAAAGTAATTGCTATCAATGCCAAGAACATTTTTAACTCATAGGCAAGGTAACAGATCAGTCATATAGGCATTAGGACTTCGCCGAAAATAGCACAACAGAATGCAGGGACACATCGAGATTAAATGTCCCATCACAAAATCAAATTTGACAAACTGAAATCCTCAGGAGGAGCTAGGAGGACTTCCATGTCTTGCAGACATATTTCTAATTTCAAAAAAATAAATCCTTTCTCTATATATGTGTCTTTTTATGCATGAGAGAATAAGAAGATATCTCAATTTTGTTCACATCATACATACTGTACTTCTCAAACAAGAGGCCCAATGGGCATGTATCGCTCACCTGGCTCTACACCAACTTTGACGTTGATTGAGGTAATTTCTACACATACTATGCTGATTACCTCTTTTTTCATATCAAATAATTTTCTAGTCCTTCATTCCAGCATATTTGCCTAATGTCAGGCTTCAGAGACTCTTGGCTATCGCAAAATTATTGTGTACAGATTATAGTCTATTTGACCCATGTGACCATGAATGAAGGTCAAGGTCATTTATTTTAACAAATTTGGTAGCCCTACGACCTAGCATGCTACAGGCCCAATATCACGTCCCTGGGCTCTTTGTTATTGAGAAGAATCTGTTTGAAGATTATAGCCTATTTGACCCATGTGACCTTGAATGAAGTCCCCATGTGACCTTGAATGAAGTTCAAGGTCATTTATTGGAACAAACATATGCATGGTAGCCCTTCACCCCAGCATGGTACAGGCCCAATATTAAGTCCCTGGGCCCCATGCTTATTGCGAAGAAGTAGTTGGAAGAGTATAGCCTATTTCACCTCTGTGACCTTGAATTACGGTCAAAGACATTTATTTGAACAAACGTGGTAGCCCTTCACCCCAGTATGCTACCGGCCCAATATCAAGTCCCTGGACATCTTGGTTATTGAAATGAAGTCGTTGGAAGATTTTAGCCTATTTCACCTCTGTGACCTTGAATGAAGGTGAAGGTCATTTATTTGAACAATCTTGGTAGCCCTTCACCCGGCATGCTACAGGTCCAATATCAGGTCCCTGGGCCTCTTGCTTATTGAGAAGAAGTCGTTGGAAGATTATAGCCTTTTTGACCCATGTGACCTTGAATGAAAGTCAAGGTCATTTCTTTGCTACACGTGTAATATCAAGTCCCTGGGCCTCTTGGTTATTAGCAGAAGTTGTTTAAATGAAAAATTGACGCCGGACGGACGGACGCCACACCACGACATAAGCTCACTTGCCCTTCAGCCAGGTGAGCTAAAAATAAAACTACTCAGTAACAAAATTGCAGTGTTTATGTTTCATACTTTTTGCTTCAGTGGCTTCTTGACATAATAAGTAAAATATCCGAGTGCGAGATCTTTGCACACACCATTAAATTATCTTTATTGGTCAAATGAAAGATCCTGTTAAGCACTGTTATAATAATTGGTGCATGCGCAAGAAACACAAACCAGTCCAGTCAAGCCATCTCTTATCTAGTTTCTATTCTATGGAGATCATTTGACTACAATGCTTTGATATTATATTTAGATTCGCTATTAGTATTATTGATATTGGATAATTCTAAGTATGGATTTTACTGTGAGTGGATATGTATACTGACTATGTAATATTTTGTGATCTGGAACATGTCATTGAAAATTTGAAAGATGTGTTTAAAATGCATGACAGTATAAGTCACTGCTTTGAATAATTTTTTGAATTTTATTAGCTCGTTTTTTTCAAAGAAGATGTAGAGCTGGAATCATTTTTTAATTTCATTAGTTAATTTCTTCAAAGAAGATGGAAAGCTAATGTTGTCACCCCAGTTTCGGTTACGTTGGTTTTCAAATGTTAGTAGTTTTGGTGTTAGCTGTTTATCAATACATGTAAATGGCACATGACTAGTACAGTTGATCAATAAACGTCAATGTCATATGACTAGCACTGTTTATCAATGGATGTCACATGTCAAATTAACAGATTTTGTGACAAAAATCTGCTTTTTGACATGCTTTGAACTTTATCGATTATGTGAAAACAATATTTTTTTGGTGCACGTCTAAGAGTTAAAAGGTGTCAAAACATTACTTTACAGATATTCGGCATATATAACGTTTTGGAGTTACATTATCCCTTCGAATCCCCAAAGCCAAATTAAATGGGCTTTGTTGTCGTCATTCACATTTTTTGAGTAACAGCATTGCATATTTGCCAAATATGATCATTGTGTAGCAAATACATTGGGTTTGTGTGGAGACCTCCTCCTACACTAAATAATCCATTTCTTTCAAACTTAGTATACAGATACCATGGCATAAGTTGTGTACTAGGCCCACTCTAGAACTTCGTTAAATTGGCCTGGGCATCATGTATCAATGTGGTTTGTTTGGTAATCTCTTCAAAGTTTTCAAACTTGGTATGTTTCATGACCATGACATAAAATTGTGTTTTCCTGAACTGCAGTTTGATTTGACAACGTAACTAGAGATATGGACAGAGGATAAGCCCTTTGAGGAACCTATTTAATTCAGGCATTATGTGTTTTGTTCGGAGGTCTCTTCCCACCATCAATAACCATCTTTTTTTCAAACTGGGTATGCCATGTCATGAAGTTGCGTTTATTTCATTTGAGTATATTTTACGAGTTATGGCCCTTTGTTTGTTATATTTTGACTCAGTTAGAAAAAGCAAGAACCTTTCAGCTACAATTTCTTTTTGTGATGAGTATAAAGTTTACTTAATATTTATCGAACAATTGAAGAATAATTTGTAAATATTCATCATTTCCAATAATCTTAATGACAAGCAAAGTACGAGTGTATGTTGTTCCATTCTGTCTGGTACACATTATAGATCTATCAGAGTTACTTAATTTGATTGATAGGGTAGCGGTATCAACCTGGAGAAGGTTAATGGACTTGGGGGGTGCAGGACTTGCGCCCCTTGTATTAGGTGGCGAAACGGACTTGTGTATTAACTGAAACGGAGGAAACTGGGCCTAAAATTGGCATCATTTTCAGAGAATGGACCTAAATGTTCTTCATGTTGCACAACTGTATTGTATGTAAAATAGTAGGGGTTTATTTGACCGAGAAGTACTTCAAATTAGTTTTTGTAATCATTCATGAATCACGGCCCAATTGCCGTCTGAGTTGGATATTAATCTTTTAATGTAAGACATAAATCAAAATATTGAAGACACTTGAATAAACTGTATATGATACTTTAATCAACACAAAGGTTGCTTATCATTCAACTTTTTAGAATCTTGTTATATTTATGCTATAACATAACGCTTTCACTTATTTATCTTTTATAATTCCAAAATCCTCATTATGCAAATTAAATTCCACATGAATTTGATAACCCAAAATAAGAAAAAAATGATTTAAGATATTATCAATGGTTAATTACATGTTACAAAATATGCAATTGTGAGTGCAGGGCACAGTAAAATGTGATGATTTCCATTCTTATGTGGTCTTCTATAGATCTATATCTTTAAAAAAAAAAAGAAAAAAAGTGACGCCATCACCAGTTTATATTATTGCTTTTCCTTGATGTAAGATTATGAACTATATATGATTGACTAATTAGATTCAATTTGTTGTATGAAATATTTGTTTGCTTTCCCTTGCTATCATAGTTTGTTTTATATAGATTTACTGGACAATAAGACATATTTCTTACTCCATCCTACTCTTTTAGCCACCTAATACATTCACAGTTATGGAAGTTATTTCTACCATATTTTAAGATTAATTCCTCACACTTGGGAAGATGTAATCAACATGCCAGTGTAAATCTTTTGCACTTTGACCAGTGTATTGAAAGATTCCCTGAGGCCTGAACTGTCCAGGTAATAAAAGGGTGTCGCACCCTATCAGCAGGGGAGGGGGAAGGGAAGGCGGGAGGGGTTGAATAATAACCTATAGATCTCAATGTTTCACCTGCATGATATACACAGAATTTTAATCCCTAAGACTGTCTTTATGATAACATAAACTAGATGTTAAGCATCTTTGACTATAGGTTTAAGGTTTCAGTATCTATCATTTTGTATTGGATTAAAAACTAGCTACTGAGCTAGTTACACTTCATTTCCATTAAAACATATTCAATTGTGTAATTAATATATAAGCACTTCATTTCCATTAAAACATATTCAATTGTGTAATTAATATATAAGTACAAAAAAACACCTGGGTATGCTCGAGAATGCGGATGTAGACAGGGCAGGGTATACCATTATATATACGGCATATGCATTGGCATCACTGGCGGGCACATCAAACTAATTTATAATTAGCATTCAAAACTTAGAATTACATGCTCATATCAGCTCAGACTTGTTATACTTGTTATTAGAGTGAACATGATTTTCATATAGCACTCTATGTTATATGTTTACATTCCATACTGTGTAGCTACAAATTATCTATAAAAAAACACATCCATTCACATGTACAGTTCAAATCAATTTGAAGTGGAATTTTGTTTTTAACTTATATTTTTTTGTAAGTACATTACATCAAATATTCTCCACAATAGTACATGTATATGTACCATATACATAACTGTAACTGCATGATACATATGTATGTATATTTAATGTTAATTTATGTTAGTGAGATCTGAATGTAGCTATAACTTACTTAATTTTGAAATTGATGATATCAAATCATCAATTTCAAAATTAGAAGGCCAACTGGATGAACTGTACATGTAGCAGCATTGAAACATATCTTAGTTAGCAAAGATGCAAGAGGTTGTGGCTCTAAAAGCTAGAATTAGAGGCAATATTTTTTTGTGCAAGATCTAGACCACATTTCATTTATTTTATCCTATTGGGTTTATTTGGTATGGCAACGTTATGACTAATCAGCTAGGCCTAATAAAAATAGAATGATGTCAAAAAATTATGGTAGATATAGGTCGGTTCTTATTTCTATTCTATTTTTCTGTACACTATAATCTAGATTTGAGATATAAAATTGGCATTTCCAAAAATAGACTTTTTTAAAATGAAATTCATGTGTATCAGGTGTTTTAATCTTGATTAAAATGCCAACTCATAAAATTATACAAATTAAAGTGTTGATATCCCATTTAATTAGGCATTTATCACAACGAAATTGAATGAAAAACGTAGATCTCAAACGGTTTGTTAGCATCAGGCTATTGTGTATAATATCATTGTTACGGGGTGTTATTCTATTCAAAAGGATATATATATATATATCTATGCTTGTCTGTAGGCAGTATGATTACACAATCAGAAATCATCAATGACAGCGAAGTACCGCTGTAAAATATCACCACTGACAGTACAGTATCTGGTATCGATCTTTTCGAGTTCGAAATTCTGCTCAGGCCAATTATAAACGGAAATGTTTTGTTGAATGAGAAAACAATGTCTCACCTGCCTAGTTCACTGTTGATAAATTCTAATAAAGGTATTATGTATTAGCCTTCTCCGGTGTGTTTTTGTTTTAATTTTGACCCAATTCCAAACAGGTAAGTCCGTACACGATGTGTTGAAATATTATCACTTGCCCTGCCCCTGAATTTTAGTCAAACCGTCCCGACCTATTTCTAGGCATCCCATGTTAAGGAAGTGGTGACGGTTATATTATAGTCTTTGTCGGTTTTGTCGCACGTCCAATACCCCCACCTTCTTTCATGTCTTTTATTCAGTATCTATTCTTAACTTTAGTCATGTTTTTGTCGCTTCGTCGTGGTCGTTTTTTCCGCTACTTTGCGTTTTCTCTGTCCTGGTTTCTTTCCGTGCGTCCGCGGTCCACGAATGAATGTCTGTCCGTCAGTAGACGTTACTTCTAATTTGTCTTTGTGAATGTAACGTCTGAACCTGTTGTAATGTCTATTGCGTTCGTCTGTAGTCTTCTTGACCCAAACCTCTCTGTTCATTTTGAAATGGTTATGAGTGTCTGCCAGTCTGAATTGTCCTGTGTGTAATAATGCACGTCGGAGGTCTTTGTACTGCACTGTCACTAGGTCTTGTACTAACTGTACTAACTCTGTCAGTGGCTTACTACGCCAGTCAACTGTCTGCTTTAAAATATGGTTGGCACTTTCACAGTTGTTGTTAGTCCAGTGTTTGTCTATCTTTCCAAGTCGCTCTGGTTCGCTGACCTTAGTGCGTAGAAGGTCCTTCAAACGTCTATTAAAATATGTCATGAAATTTGGAGCTGTCGATTGACATAGGGTCTCAAATTCGTCACAGTTTTCGTCAAAACACATTGAGTCGTCACTGTCAATTACGCCGTTATCACCAAACAGTTTGTCTACAAGTGTCTTCCTGTTGTGTATGTCTATTTTGTCATTTGTCAGTCTGTCGATGACATTCTGTCGCAAGTGTTTGGTGCATAGCACGTGGGTGGATTGGTTAAAAATGTCTTTGATAGCGTTAACCATTGATCTTTCGTCATCGGTCCCAATGACCAAATTAGATTGGTCTGTTCCGGCCAGTTTAGTTTTCAGATGCGAGAAAAAAAATGCTGTAGCTGTCGTAGTCACTACTGTCATGTATGTACAGAGGTCCTAAAAATAAAGGTGCGTCATTGGTGTCTGGTCTCGTCACTGTCAGTTGCTTGAAACATGAAGCTGTCACGTGCATGTCACAAAGATTAAACGTTTTGTCAAATCCTAAAACTGTCTGACCGGTACAACAAAGGTTCTTTATGTCCGTCAATTGTTCGTCCGTGTATAATACTACACTCGGCGTCTTCCCAGAAGTGTGTATTACCGATCGTACGAATGGATGGTTGTCTTTTACAAGGTTTTGTAGTTGCACAATATTGTCAACAATGTTTGTCCGTCCGTAAGACTGTCCAGTCTGTTCTTGTCGGTCTCGTGTCTGTTGTCGTCTACGTGCGTCTCTAATTTGCCTAACAGATGTTGGAGCAGTCAATTCATCGTGGGTCTGTACTAATTTGTCATATATCTTTTTTGGCTTTGATCCACCGTGCAGGACCATGTCATTTATGTCGTCCATAACGTCAGTCGGCGTCCTTATGTAGCCAGTAACGTCTGTTTTACTATTGCCATGGGGTGCCAGTCCCGGGTAGTCACCGCAGTATTCAGCAACAGCTAGTCGTCGTGTACTGTTCATCCCCCCCCCCCCCCCCCCCCCCCCCCCCCCAGTTTCTAGCCAAGTCACACGTTTCTTGTACTTACTGTCTATTTTCAAAGTTCTGTATTGTCTCTGTACCTCGATTAAATTGTCAGGGCGAGGTTGGGGGTCAATTGGGATATATGTCCGTTTTCCTTTCACTATAAGTTCATTACAGAAAGTCTTCTGTCCGTCAATCTTTCTCGTAAAGAAATTCTTTAGATTACGTCCGTCATCAATAATCAAATAAGTCGTTTTTGGTGAACACCCAGACTTCGAATCCCAAACCCCGCAGTCATCAGAAAATGCAATTGTCATGTTTTTTGTCCGCTTTTTAAGTTTCTTCTCGTTGTCCAATATGAAATAAACATTGTTTTTCGTTCCTAATGGGATAGTGTCTACATAATCGGTCGAAGTCAACAGTAAATTAACTACTGTCGGGGTGTCGAGGAATGCACCGTCATCTAATCGACCTCCTTTTTATTTTATTATCAATTTGTTAAAATTTGGTCATAATATGTTTGATATGACCATATATAATCCAACTAAATACATAACAGATAACTAAAAGGTCCGATCCTATACGTTATACCTCCGATTCTGCCCGATCCTGTAAATCGTCTTTTGTTTCGGTGTGCGCAGTGCGTTTATGTGGAAAATAATCAATAATTCATATTATTTTGTTTAAATTATGCAATAATGTTTTTGAAATGCCAGTTTAAAACCAAAATAAATGCATTGGCATAGCATAAACGGTCCGATTCTACTCCGATCCTGCCCGATTCTGCCCGATCCTGCCCGATCCTGTAAATCGTCTATCCCGAAAAAAGCCTGCCGCCTAACGGCGTGGGGAAAATCCCACGTTAACCGCATCGTTTGCATTTTCACAACAGCACACATCTCTGAAATTAGCTACCAATATCTAATTATCGCATTGCACCCCTGTGTCAAAAATGGCTTCCAATGTGAATCGACTGCGGTTGAAAACACAGGGGCTTGGCACGATTTTCCAAATGATAGTATATATATATATATATGTAGATACTATATACATATATATATAGACTATCATTTGGAAAATCGTGCCAAGCCCCTGTGGTTGAAAACTATAACAGCTTCCGCAATGAAGAGAATAATAGGAAAATGGGTCAAACACAATCCTAGAATTAAACTTGGGAAGCAGTACAATAGATTGTAACAGTTCAAACATGAAAACAGCAGTAATACGGACGCCGCTCGTATTCTGCTTGATTGTTTGATAGTAGGTCATGATAATCTCGGTAATATTTACACAAATACAGTCTGTACCAGTACATCGCTACTGTCACTATACTATATGAACAGTGTTTACACTTATTTACACATAAATATGTGTGCCGTAATATTTACAGAACGTGTTATTTAACATTTAAACCACTGTGTATAATATCGTTATCCAACTAACCCAGATGGAATATAGATATCGCCTTGTAAACTATCGTGTGTTTGTGTTGCCACGATGTCAGAACAGTCACGTAATGATCTAAAAATAATTTCCGCGCTAAATTTAGAGGGGGATTCCCAACTAAATCGAGTGGTCAAGCTGGACATAGGGATTGACTGTGAACATTGGAACAGCACGGAAACATAACTGGAAAGGAACAAAACGCGTACATTCAGTGAAAATTGCAACGTTTTTACAGTGATGTCCCTTTTAAATTGAATGCAAGCTGAATAAGTGGATGCATCTATTCAAATGACACATTTGTAGTCTTATTATCACCAAAAATGATTCAAACTGATATAATTTTGTTATCCGTGCTGAAACTGCGCATTTATTAAAGAGGCTTGCCCGCAGAGAGATCAGAAAAATTGGCTAATAGAAATTTTTTTTTTACACATGACAGATTGTTGGAATTGTTGAGTTTTATTTTCCTTATAAAACGCTGAAAAGTGATATTAAAACCTCATTTTTTAATATTATTTATTTAATCGCAACCCGCAAATAAGTCCCCACTATAAAGTGGAGTCTAATTTGATTGACACATCAAAGAAACAAGCACGTGCACAGTGCCGCACAGTGATAACTTCAAAGGCAGCGGCGATTTACAAAGAAGATTTGCCGTTATATTCCATACATTTCCCTCTCAGGTTGAGTTTTAAAACGTCTTTTAAATACATATTCTGTAATTGTTTTCAAGAAATAAAGTCTGAAAGCCTCTAATTTTGTCACACAGAAACGTGTACTGAAGTTTATTTAGTGATCGGAGATGTGCCGTTTACCGGTCCGTCTGCGGGTAAGCCTCTTTAATTACATCGTAGTTCGTTAATTTACTTCACCAGTAGTTTTACATTATAACCACCAGCATTAAAACTATGCCGTTTATCTTTTTTAAAGATATTTCTTGTTGAATGTAATAATTACTCTGTTCAGCGTATTTCATCCTACTACACCTGCAACTTCTGCTATTCGGAAAAAAATGAACTTTCTCATCAAGAAAATGTAACTATATGCCAATCAACCCAACTATTTATTAAAAATACAAATAGATTTTAATAATATCTTTATTTGAAATCAATGTACATTGCATTTTTGTCTTTGCGGACTCGGGTGACATTCGGGTGTGTGTGAAATGTTATAAATGAAGGACCAGAAAAGAAAAGGAGGAAGACACCACTGGCATGGATTATCATAGACATTAGACAAGTTTGAACGAAAGGAAAGTCGAATTGTGTACCAAAGTGATTGTTGCCCGAGTCCACTTAGGTCTACCACAAAACTATTTGTCTTTATGAAGTATTTAGATATACATGTATATCCCATATATATAAGATTATTTGTATCAATATCTTATAAAATATCTCTCTCTCTCTCTCTCTCTCTCTCTCTCTCTCTCTCTCTCTCTCTGTCTCTGTCTCTGTCTCCCCTCTCCCACTCCCCCTCTCTTCCCCTTTCTCTCCGTCACTCTCTCCGTCTATATCTCCTTCTGTCTGTCTGTCTGTCTCTCTCTTTCTCTCTATTTCTTATAAAATTAGATTGTAAATATGTAAATAAAACTGCCATCATGTGAATTTTCTCTCAATGTAAAATTGTATCGGGAGAGGGCTTAATATAAGTTGGAAAACTTGTGCCCAATCCCTTTGTAACAAATTGTAAATTACAAATAAAATATGTTTAAATTAAACCCGATGGGTATACTAACCCACTCAAACGTGTTAAAGTCTTGTTTTAATATAAGATAGGACTTGCGACACACGAATGGATAGTAAAACCAAGGATCTCAATCACTTCATAATAATTACACAATTACAAAGGATAGGGGAAAAAAAACTGAATTAAAAAAAATCAACACCTATCATTGCGACCAGTATTCAAAAATTTGAAATGTGAGTTTACTCACGTCAAATCCTTCTATAGATTTACTGTCTATCTTAGAGCACTGACAAATGTATATACATGTATCGTATTACCATAGTTCATGCTCGTGTAAAAAATGTAGGCAAAAAAGTTTAAATCGTGATCACAACATGCACTTTAAATTTTGAACTCTTCACGTTTTCAAACATGGCTTTGTGCATATCACGGCCAGTGATTTTAGCGTCCGTGTTTAGCAGCTTCATATAAATATTGTGCTTTAAATGTTCGCTCTCCTCATCTTTTAGTGTCTGTCGAGCTGTTATTATTCTAAACGCTTGCATTAGTGGAATGTGGTCCAATATATACCCTTTAAAGGTTGTGAATATCTCGACAGCTCCTGAATGGAAATACACTAAGACAAGACATATATATAGCTTATAAACCCGTTTGATAAAGACAGAGACATAGACATTTATAGTAAATATGTATATATACAGTATAGTTTTAAAAACAGATTAATTCATGTTAATTAAGGTGTTTATTCTAATGTTGATTGAAAGTACCGAAACGACTTGCTCATGTCTCCCGAAACGACCCGGACTTCTACCGAAACGACTTCCGAATGTCCCGAAACAACTTCCGAAAAAAGTACCGAAACGACTTGTTACCGAAACGCCCTGACACCTACCGGTCGACGATGGCTTTCAACACTCTACATCGTTTCAGCGGAGGCTAGTTTCTTTGGAAACTTTGTCAGATGGAGAGGATCAAAAGACTAAGCTAATACAACACCAGGTCAGTTAAATGTGTTGTTAGTTTTGTTACTAATAGTGTTATGTACCCTACTGCCTGTTTATAACTTGTTTTTTTATAATATCTGAGGCGAGCGCGGTCCGGTCGTGACCAGTTTTATCACTTCCCTGTTCGAGCAGTTGGGAGATTAAAGTGCTGTATATTTGGTACTGGTTTACAAATGTGTCACCTAATAACAGTCAAAAGACGTCCCTGATTTCAGTCCGACAATAGCCAAGAGACATTTACAGATTTGGGGGATTTTATCGAGAAATTTTGTTATCAATGGAAACCTAACCAAAATCGAAAGTAAAAAAAAAGAAAGGAAATTCCGTTGAGTCATTCGCTACGCTAGGCTGTCAATGGAATATCATAATCGGGGGATGTGTTCACTGGGGTGTGACCGGACAGTTTTGTTGGTATTCGGTAATATTTACATTTACACAGCAGCCCCACCATGTAATTTTACCAAGCTCACTTGGAAGGTTATGAGTCCATAACTTCCAAATCTTTATTATGACGTCATTACAGTAAAACACGTTTAGTGCGAACACGCTTATAACGATTTTATGGATATTGCGAACTGATCTCGATTCCCCAGCTTTTCTCCCTCTTACTTCTATGTAATTCTGTATTTATATTGCGAATTTCACATAGCGAAATATTGTCTATGACGAACCAATTTAGCAGTCCCGTCGGCTGAAATTCCATGTTATTTTAACACTTTAGTACGAACCCATCTCCGAAGTCGGAGTCATGCCCTAGTGATCACGACGGTGTTTTCGATAGGCACCCGAGGGCACGTTTCAGGGTATATATTTGTTCGGCTATTGAATCGGTGAGTTATGTTTTCGATGACCTCTGAATAAAGTGAGTTGTTTTGTCAATGTTTATGTCAAGTTGTTAATCCATTCTTAGATGTCTTATTAGTGTGTACACAGTACATGTATGTTTCACAATGGCTTTATCATCAAGCGATTGAGAGCTAGTGAAAACGAGACTTCCGGGGTAAAGGTCACCGCGACCGATTTCGTCAGTATTGATGCAGATGTTGTAAAAGACGTTATGAACGTTTTGGACAGTGAAGACGAGGAGAAAATAGAGACAGAGGAGGAACATTCCGTAATCAGTGGTGCTACGGCGAGTGATTATTTACACGAGATAAGCCATTTTTGGAGTCCCAAAATGATATGTCAGATGTTTTTAGTACTTTGTACACACTTGCCTCACACGATAAGTTTCGGCAGAAAATTATAACTGACTTAAGATAATTGAATCGTCTTTGACGATAATAATTTGTTCATTCATTATCAGAGTAAAATTCCTGGATATAGTCTTTCAAATTCGTTGTCAAACATAAATATAAGCATTGAACTGCTTTCATTTGGAAGTTATGGGCTGATGAATGCCAACTGGACAAAGGCAAATTCAACATGAAGCGCTTCATTAAATTTGCCTTTGTCCAGTTTGCATTCATCAGCCCATAACTTCCTAATGAAAGCAGTTCAATGCTTAAATGGTATGGTATCCGGGAAATTATGATGAGAGACGCCTTAATTCCAGATCTAACTTTTAATTAATTAGCCCACTAGACTAACTTGCCGCTATTTCTCAGAAAGCTCTTCATGTATCAAATTTCATTTGTAGGTTTTCCTTGCAATTGGTACTTATCCTAGTTGTGCATGTTACATTTTGAGACTGATAAAAAAAACAAGATGGCCGATAGATGGACATTTTGAATATGGCACTTGAAGTTTCGATATACTGCAGGGTCAGAAACATTCTTGGTGGAAAGGGATCAGATTTTGTATAAATGGTGACTCTGACCCCTAAGGGGTCGGAGAGGCAGGGCCTAATATGGGAATTTGAGGCAATTCCTTTAAATTGCTACTTGTCATAAAGTTATGAATGGATTTTAAACCAATTTGGTCAGGAGCATCCTTCGGGGAAGGGGAACAGATTTTGCATAAATGGTGGCTTTGACCCCCAAGGGGCCGAAGGGGCGGGGCCCAATATCGGAAATAGATGTGATTCCTTTAAATCGCTACTGGTCATAAAGTTATGAATGAATTTGATCCCAATTTGGTCAGAAATATTCTTGGGGGAAGGGGAATAGATTTTGCATAAATGGTGACTGACCCCAAGGGGCCAAAGGGCCGTGGGCCTGATAGGGAAAATAGATGTTATTCCTTTAAACTGCTACTAGTCATAAAGTTATGAATGGATTTGAACCCAATTTAGTCGGGAGCATCCTTGGGGGGGGGGGGGGGAACAGATTATGCATAAGTGATGACTCTGACCCCAAAGGGGCCGGGGATGGTGGGGGTTACAATAGGGGAAATAGAGATAATTCCTTTAAATCGCTACTAGTCATAAAATTATTAATGCATGTTGTAAACTTAAAAGTCTGGACTTCATTATTTCTTTAAAGCAGTTGGGATCCCCACACTATAACCTGCATACATAGCATTGTTGGGGGTTGATAAACAAATTTAAATTTAAATGCAGTCAGAGTTTACTAAGCTGAAGATGGGAGAGATTTAAATATAACTATGTCACTTTTACTTTGTTGTCACTTTGTAATCCCGTTGATCAATATCTCCTCAATACTTTTTTTCCAGAAGAGCTGTACCTAGAACTAGCTCCAAAATAAAAAACAGAAGGATGGCTGAAAAAGCTAGTGTGAGTATCATTTTCTAACATGGAAGTCAAGAGAGGCATTTTGGGTGCCTCTATTGAAATGAAATATATGGCTAAACTAGGTACGAACTTCCTCTCTGACTCTGGACATAAACAAATTTTGAGGGTCAGATGTCCTCGACTGACAGTCAAATACTAATCCCCCTGTTTGTCATTTCAACAGCTGTCCTTGGCTGACAATCAAATACTAATCCCACTGTCATTTCTACAGCTGTCCTCGACTGACAGTCAAATACTAATCCCCCTGTTTGTCATTTCAACAGCTGTCCTCGGCTGACAATCAAATACTAATCCCACTGTCATTTCTACAGCTGTCCTCGACTGACAGTCAAATACTAATCCCACTGTTTGTCATTGTTAGCTCACCGGTTACGAGTAACAGAGAGCTAATGCTGTCACCGCGGCTTCCGCGTCGGTTTTTGGAAAGCTTGTAAGTCCAAAAGTACACACCTCAAGTTCTTCTTATTTGGTTTATACATTCATAAGAGGTCTAGAAGTGATGCTATGGCAAAACAATGCAGAAAACAATCGTGATTTATTTGCATTTTACCATTTTATTTATACACCTATCACCTTTCTAATTTGGTTTAAACATTCATTAGAGATCCAGGAGTGATGCTGTGGCAAATCATGCAGAAAAAGTTTTTTTGGGCATTTTACCATTTAGTGGACTTACTTTTTTTGACCCAAAAACCCACTTTAAAGATTTAGGGGGTTAGTTTTGGAAAAGTCCACACCCTTCTTATTTGGTTTGTACATCCATTAGAGGTCTAGGAGCAATATAATGTGACATACAATTTCAAAATGACATTGCCTATACATACATAAAAATGAATGCTAGTGTGATTGCTGCCGCCGGTGAGCTTTTGGTCTTGTTATAGCTGTCCTCGGCTGACAGTCAAATACTAATCCCTCTGTTTGTCATTTCTACAGCTGTCCTCGGCTGACAGTCAAATACTAATCCCCCTGTTTGCCATTTCTACAGCTGTCCTCGGCTGACAGTCAAATACTAATCCCTCTGTTTGTCATTTCTACACCTGTCCTCGGCTGACAGTCAAATACTAATCCCCCTGTTTGTCATTTCTACAGCTGTCCTCGGCTGACGGTCAAATACTAATCCCTCTGTTTGTCATTTCTACAGCTGTCCTCGGCTGACAGTCAAATACTAATCCCCCTGTTTGTCATTTCTACAGCTGTCCTCGACTGACAGTCAAATACTAATCCCCCTGTTTGTCATTTCAACAGCTGTCCTCGGCTGACAATCAAATACTAATCCCACTGTCATTTCTACAGCTGTCCTCGACTGACAGTCAAATACTAATCCCACTGTTTGTCATTGTTAGCTCACCGGTTACGAGTAACAGAGAGCTAATGCTGTCACCGCGGCGTCCGCGTCGGTTTTTGGAAAGCTTGTAAGTCCAAAAGTACACACCTCAAGCCCTTCTTATTTGGTTTATACATTCATAAGAGGTCTAGAGGTGATGCTATGGCAAAACAATGCAGAAAACAATCGTAATTTATTTGCATTTTACCATTTTATTTATACACCTATCACCTTTCTAATTTGGTTTAAACATTCATTAGAGATCCAGGAGTGATGCTGTGGCAAATCATGCAGAAAAAGTTTGTTTTGGGCATTTTACCATTTAGTGGACTTACTTTTTTTGACCCAAAAACCCACTTTAAAGATTTAGGGGGTTAGTTTTGGAAAAGTCCACACCCTTCTTATTTGGTTTGTACATCCATTAGAGGTCTAGGAGCAATATAATGTGACATACAATTTCAAAATGACATTGCCTATACATACATAAAAATGAATGCTAGTGTGATTGCTGCCGCCGGTGAGCTTTTGGTCTTGTTATAGCTGTCCTCGGCTGACAGTCAAATACTAATCCCTCTGTTTGTCATTTCTACAGCTGTCCTCGGCTGACAGTCAAATACTAATCCCCCTGTTTGTCATTTCTACAGCTGCCCTCGGCTGACAGTCAAATACTAATCCCTCTGTTTGTCATTTCTACAGCTGTCCTCGGCTGACAGTCAAATACTAATCCCCCTGTTTGTCATTTCTACAGCTGTCCTCGGCTGACGGTCAAATACTAATCCCTCTGTTTGTCATTTCTACAGCTGTCCTCGGCTGACAGTCAAATACTAATCCCCCTGTTTGTCATTTCAACAGCTGTCCTCGGCTGACGGTCAAATACTAATCCCCGTTTGTCATTTCTACAGCTGTCCTCGGCTGACGGTCAAATACTAATCCCTCTGTTTGTCATTTCTACAGCTGTCCTCGGCTGACAGTCAAATACTAATCCCCCTGTTTGTCATTTCAACAGCTGCCCTCGGCTTACAGTCAAATACTAATCCCTCTGTCATTTCTACAGCTGTCCTCGGCTGACAGTCAAATACTAATCCCTCTGTTTGTCATTTCAACAGCTGTCCTCGGCTGACAGTCAAATACTAATCCCACTGTCATTTCTACAGCTGTCCTCGGCTGACAGTCAAATACTAATCCCCCTGTTTGTCATTTCTACAGCTGTCCTCGGCTGACGGTCAAATACTAATCCCTCTGTTTGTCATTTCTACAGCTGTCCTCGGCTGACAGTCAAATACTAATCCCCCTGTTTGTCATTTCAACAGCTGTCCTCGGCTGACAGTCAAATACTAATCCCTCTGTCATTTCTACAGCTGTCCTCGGCTGACAGTCAAATACTAATCCCTCTGTTTGTCATTTCAACAGCTGTCCTCGGCTGACAGTCAAATACTAATCCCACTGTCATTTCTACAGCTGTCCTCGGCTGTCAGTCAAACACTAATCCCTCTGTTTGTCATTTCTACAAATGCCCTCTGCCCTCAACTAACTAAACCTTTTTTCATTCAAACAGACGTCCCAAGCTGATGATGATCAGCAGTACAAAATCAGAATGTGGTATTCTGATATGGTGATACATCTGAGTGAGATGATCAGCCCAGATAGAAAATTGACCTGGCAGAGACTTTTGACAGCACTGGAACCATTGTTACCTCATGTACTCCATGGTGACGACATTACATATATTGGAGACATACTTGAGAAGCTGAGGGCAAAAGGAAAGATTGATCCTATGAAAGGTTCCTTTGAGGAACTCCATGACGCACTCCTTAAAGTTGACGTTGAAGCAGCCGAGGTTGTTAAGGAGACTTCAATCAAGATAAAAGCACTCCTGTCTGAAGGTTAGTCTCATTCAATTTCAATTTCAACATATTTTATTGACATGATGTTAAGCCAATAGGATTGGACATCAGGCATAGCCTATCTTAGTCCTTTCCTTATAATTAACAGATGGTAAACAAACACAGACCTATATACATATATGGAAGGTTGGTGAGGGTATCAGGGGAGGTAATTCCTTAATAATTACAAGGATTTATTAATTTAACATTAAATAGTAACCCTTAGGATATTTAGTTTAGCTAATTGTTTTATTATTTACTAAATGAATATTCAAACATAGTGTATTTTGTAAATTAGGTGTATCTATATGATGATATTGAGTTTATTCCCCCAACAGATACAGGCCATAAAGTAAGGTTAGTCTCATCTAATTTACTTGTTATTAAATATGAAATTTTTTTCAGGAATTAATGAATATTCCCACAAACTTGGTTGTGATAAGCCATTCAATGATATACCTAATGGCTTGTGACACGTACTGTACACTCTCGTCAACACTGATCAAGCCACTTTCAATTGAAATTTCTAATTTTTTTGAACATTGTCTCATTTTTTCCAGACTTTGTATCAATCTTGGCAACGAAAGCAAATAATATATCAGGTTCTTTTAACTCTTTACGTACTCATTCAAATTTCGCGGTCGCTACCGGAAGTGAATGCTGGGTAGGTCCTTTGTGTATTGGAGCATATGGCTATCACATCAGACGTCGATAAAACAATCTTTTACTGATCTTTTACTGTTGTATAATGCTTAATATTAAATGAAGTTTATCATATGGAACAAGTACTGAGTACGGAAACTCTTTTACCCAATTTTTCCTTTAAAATACGGCGAAATCACCAGGCAGAATCGCGGGAAATGACATGTTAATCGGCACATGTGTCAGACATGTGCAAGAAATCACGCAGCCAAAACATCGTTTTTGTAGCTATGTAAACAGCTCGGCATGAACCGGCGGAATTCTTTGAAATAGACAATCTTAACGAATGAATTATGCTTCTGGTACATAAAATATACCATCAATACAATATTTACATTGCTTTTTATTTCTTAAAAACATCATTTCCGTGTCAATTCCTTCGTATGACTATGCTAAACCAGCAAGTAATATCAACATCTTTTGCGATGTTTTACGACGATTTGAGTCGTCACAAAGGATGGAAGGCATGTTAATTGCGACGTGTGTAGTCGTCATGAAGGATACAAGAGCACATTTTTGTGACGTCTGTAGTCGTCGTGAGTACGGAAAGAGTTAAGTTTCAGTTTCAGCTGGAGAATAATTAAGCCATGATCTGTCCTTGTAATATTGTATCAGAGGTAATCAGTTTCTGTGTGTAACACTTTGGTACCCAATGGTATAACAGCTGATTGATGTCTGGTTGTAATAAAACTTTGAGTGCCACTTATTCCCCGCTACATCAAAGGCACTACTGATTTTATAAACAGAAAACCTTCACCACTACCCAAGGGTTCCATCGTGGTTATAATATATGTTACCTCACTGTTCACCAACAAACCTAGCCATGAAGTTCTACGAGCTGAAGCATGAACTCTCATTTAACATTTACCCTGGCTAGTTACAACATACTGGATCTACCCAAACTGGTCTTACATTGCAATTACTTAACTTTTTAATAATAAGCATTAGCTACGAACTGGGGAACCAGCATGGACACCAAAGTGGCACCAAAGTGGCAATCTTGTTTGCAAATATCTTTATGGATGACCTTAAACATCAAATTCCCAGCACAATGCCACATCAAGTGTACACTTCAAATTCATAGACGACATCTATATGATTTTTACGGATAAACACAACTACCTCACCACACATCTCCTATCACCCGACTCACTGCAAAGAAGCAGAACTACATATAACAAAACATCGCCTTACCATTCTTCTAATTATAAAACACTGCTACAGACATACCCGACCACCCTACAATACCTGGCAAAATGATCACCACTGTATGACGTCACAACAATAGCGCATACCTCATTATAATTTCGTACAATCACCAGTCAGATTAATCGCAACAGTATTAGTTGTCATGATAACCATATTACTATATACAGATTTTCTGTATTACAGAAACAAGAGGCCTCTAAACAATATATGTCATTTGGTTATCATGGCCACAAATAAGGGGTAATGGGGATATTAAAATTAGCCGTCAGCTTACAGTTCTTGAAAACTACTCAAGGGATATTTCTCAAAAGTTAACCCTGTTTTGTTGTGCTGATATATTTGGAGCTTGATTATAAAACAAATGGCCAACATCGCCATCTTAGATTTTGAGAATTGAAGTTTGTTATCACTTTTTCTTGAAAACTACGTCACATTAGGTTCCTCTTGGTCCCTAGTGTTCATTCACTTTTGAATCTGATCAGGAGAAAATAGCAGTTATTTTTGATTTTGACAATTGAAGTTTATTATCTAAATTTCTCAAAACATTCTTCTAGATCTTTAGATTATTATAAGGGAAGAAGGAATAGATATAGAAAACATCAGTCTTAAATAGAACCAATAAATATCATTCATTGGTAGGCGCCAAGCTCCCTCTGATATCAAAAATGATTATCATTTGATGCATGTCTGGTTGGAACAGTTTGGTACCTGATGGTGTCAAAGCTGATTCATGAAACTTTGGTTGTCTATAAGTGTTTTTTTCTGGTATGTAACCATTCATTTACTTACAGGACAACCGGCAGCAAAGAAACGTAGAACCGAAAGAGATGGAAACCAGATAAGAGGTTGGTAGTGAGAAGGATAAAGCCTTATGTTTATCTTTGTGATTGTCACCTTGGTCCTTCGGACCAGGTGAGCTTATGCCATACCGTTGCGTCCGTCGCCCATCCGTCAACAATTGACTTCTTCTTCGTAACCACTGATCAGAATTTGATGAAATTTTGTCAGAAGCATCCCTATAGGGTGTGGACTCAAAATTGTACAAATGGTGGGGCTGACCCTTCAGGGGTCTGAGGGGCGAGGCCAAAAGGGGTCAATTTGGCTATATCAATATAAACGACTTCTTCTCTGAAACTAAGCAAAGGATATCGCTCCTATTTGCCTGGTAGCATCACTATGGGGTGAGGATTCAAGATTGTACAAATGGCGGGGCTGACAGCCTGGGGGCCTGAGGGCGGGGCCAAAATGGATCAATATACCTATATTTATATAAACGACTTCTGCTCTGAAACCAAGCAATGGATATCACTAATATTTGCCTGGTAGCATCACTATGGGGTGGGAATTGAAAATTGTACAAATGATGGGGCTGACGCCAGGGGGCCTGAGGGGCGGGGCCAAATGTGGTCAATTGGGCTATATTGATATAAACGACTTCTTATCTGAAACAGAGCAATGTATATTGCTTATATTTGCCTGGTACCATCACTATTGAGTGAGGGTTCAAAATTGTACAAATGACTGGGCTGGTCCCCCAGGGGCCTGAGGGGCATGGCCAAATGTGATCAATTGGGCTATATTGATATAAACGACTTCTTCTACGAAACTGAGCAATGGATATTGCTCATATTTGCCTGGTAACATCACTGTAGGATGGGGATTCAAAATTGTACAAATGATGAGGCTGACCCCAAGGGGGTCTGAGGGGCGGGACCAAGAGGGATCAATTTTTTTTTTATAACTTATATTTTTATTCGGTTTTCAAAACAAAAAATACATACACATGACACAATTTGACAATACATTCGTTCCTTTTACCTTCATCCATTTTTTCATATCACAAATTCAAACACTCTTGATACATATAAGCATCCATTGCATACTATTTCTTTTCATACTATTTCCTTTCATACTTATTCAAGTAATCATATCTGAATATTTGTATAGTATGGAAGTATATATATACACACATCATTATGACTGACATTTATATCACTGTTTGTATTTATTTATTTTCTTAGAGAAAGAAATATATTTTATATGTTTCTTTACAATCAAAACAAAAGATAGAAATGTGTATTTTTTTTTATTAAAGGAGGGAGATGCATGATACAGACAAACACAAGACAGACAGATACCACAGACAGACAACTACAAGGACAGACAGATTGAAGAAAAAAAGAAAAAAAATACATATATATATATAAACACATATAAGACATCTATTAGGACAAACAGCTAGACAGACAGACACCCGACGGACAACTATAAAGACATCCAAACACGAACAGATAATTGGAAAGACATACAGACAGATTGACAAACAGACAAACACAAGACAGACACTTCAGACATACAAAAGGCCTTCGGAAGAAAGAAAAAAATTGATAAGTGAATTGAAAACACTTTTAAGAAATACTTGCTGAAAATATATGATAGAATTTTATAAATGTCATTGGCTTTTTGCAAACAGTCAGAGTTTGAGAAGAAAAATATATTCAATATAATAAATACTTACAAAAGGAGAACCTTTTTCCATTTTTCCCAACCTTTGTTAAAACATTCAAGAGAAGCTTCACCCTTCCCAATTGCTGCATACTTTTTGACATTGTGGTTTTCTCTTATTGAATTGATAAGAGCATTTAAATTTAGGGTAGTGTTTAGACATCTGGTTTTATAGATATAATGTTTAATGATGATGTTAATCTCATTATCAACTTTATTATACACATTTCTAACTGATGGGAGTCCAAATATAAAAGACTGTTTATTCATAGTAAAAGGAATTAAAAGTGCATCCAGAAGTATTTCTAGACTCTGCAATAAATCCTGTACTTTTTGACAATCCCAAAAAATATGTGTTATGGTTTCGGACTCTGAATTACAAAATGTGCAAAGAGGGTTTATAACAATATTTGCCTTGAAAAGCAAAGAATTTGTTGTCAAAATCTTATGTAAAATTCTGTATTGGAACCACTGAAGTTTTGAATCATTGGTTAAAAGGAAGATAGAATATATTTCCCCAGACAGAATCATCAAAGTCATAATTATCAGCCCATTTTTTTCTACCAGTAGGAATTTCATCATTCTTAGACAAGATTTTATATAAATGTCTGGTTCCCTTTGTCCTGTTAATGAATGGTTCTATGTTAAAAGGAATAAAGGGGAGTATAAGTTTTGTATCTTGGATACTTTGTATATGAATATTTAGTTTAACTGCATTGACAATACCTTGAAACTGAAGAAAGTTGGTAACTACACCATATTTATGAATAAATTCATAATAGGAGTAGAAAGTAACTGGGGAAGTGTGTTTCAACATATCATTTATTATCTTAACACCCTTTCTATACCAATTATTATAAAAAACAGAATGTCCCCCAATATTCAAAAGTGGATTATACCACAGAGGTGCTTTTAAAATAGAGAGTTGTCTGCCCTTGAGTATATCTAAGTCAAGAAGTTTTCCCCATGCCCTAAGAACATCACACCAAAATAATTTTTTACATCTTCTTTCACATTTATGTAAGAAGTCTTTTCCACAGTTAGCAATATAATCAATGTTAGTAATATTCATGAAGATCACTTGCCAATTTTTAGTAGAAGTACTTTGAAAAAATCTTTTTAACCAGCTGAGCTTAAGTGCATCAATAAAGGCTTTTATATCAACCATTTTTAGTCCCCCTTCAAAATATTCTTTGATTATTACCTTTCTTTTCACCTTGTCTATTTTACCATTCCATAGAAAATTGTCTAAAATACTATTCAGCTTATTGATAAAGTTACTGCTTGGATTAGGAAGTGAAATAAACAAGTGATTAAATTGAGATATTAATAGAGATTTAATTACGTGTATTTTACCAATAGGAGTTAACTCTCTTCTGTTCCATGACTTAATTAAAGACTTGAGTTTAATAAGTTTTTGTCAAAGTTCAATTAGGTATTTCATGTAAATTAACACTAAAATCTATCCCCAGCAGTGTGAATTTGTCCCTACCCCATTTTAAGCCTAAATCTGGTAAAAAGGTGTCACTACTGTACTTTTTACTCCCAATCCATATTACATGGGTTTTATTTATATTGATTTTAAGACCGGAAATTTCAGCAAATAGTTTCAATTCCAGAATGGACTCTTGTAAAGATTTTTCTGATCCGTCAAGTATTAATGAAGTGTCATCTGCATACTGTGAAAGAAGAATAGGAAAGTCATCAATGTTTATACCCATTATATTGCTATTATTTCTTATCCTGGTTGCTAAGATTTCAGTGCACAATATAAAAATATAAGGTGCGACAGGGTCCCCTTGACGGCAACCACGCTTTACCTTAAAAAAAATAGAAATATTCCCACCCTGATTTATGGCCGAATTAACATTATTATGAAGTGTTTTTATCCATTTTCTGATACTATCCCCAAAACCGAAGTATAGAAGAGTTTTGTCTATAAATTTCCATGACACTGAATCAAAGGCCTTTTCAAAGTCAATCATGAGAAGCATTCCAGGTATATAATGATCTTCAGTGTAACTCATAATATCATAAATAAGCCTAGTATTTTCGCCTATGTAACGCCCTTCCAAAAACCCTGTCTGATCATTATGAATAAGCTTTCCTAAAATTGTTTTTAACCTACTCGCTATAACTCCAGATGCTATTTTATAGACAATATTTAAAAGTGATATTGGTCGCCAATTTTTAATGTAATGTCTTGGTTTGTCCCCTTTTGGAATACAAGTAATAATGCCTTGCTTTTGTGTAACAGAGAGTTCATTATTAAAATATCCATAATTTAAAGATCTTACAACAAATGTGCCTAATTGTTTCCAAAAACATTAAAAAAATTCTGCACTAAATCCATCTGAACCAGGACTTTTATTACTTTTCATTTTACTAAGAGTTTTCCCTGCTTCTTCAAGAGTAATAATACCTTCTAAATTCTCTGACTCAGTAACATTTAATTTTGGGACATTACAGTGAGACAAAAAATTTGTTAAATCAATATCTACTATGTCATCTGAATCATCATATAACTTTTCATAAAAATCTTTGACTTCATTCAAAATGTCCCCCAGGTCTGATATAACTTCATTGTTTTCTTTCTGCAACTTAGGAATGATTTTGGAAGTATAGTTTCTGTTTTCTAAACCAAAAAAATATTTTGTAGGTTTCTCTCCTTCTTCTATCCATTTGGCTCGCGATCTAACAATATTTCCCTTTGTTTTATGCAATCTAATTGATTCAAGTTCTTTTTTCTTATCTTCAAGGACAGTTAAATCAATATTATCCCTATCTTCTAATTCCTGTATGTTTTTTTTCAAACTATCCTCTCTGGGATTTTGTTGTTTTTTCATGTAACTCGAGTACGAGATTGTTTTTCCTCTTATTTCCATCAACATAACTTCTAAAAATAACTGGTCTGTAATGGTGAATTCTAAATCAGTATCTGTGATTGTAGAGATAGAGTTTAAATTATAAACTGGCAAACAATATTGAAGTTTTACTTCATTAATAAGATCTTTTATAATATTGAGATATTCCAAATCATGTAACAGAGAATTGTTTAGTTTCCATAATCCCTTCCCTCTTTTAAAAATATTGAACTTTAACAGAATTTTAGGAAAGGAATGATCAGACCTATACCCAGGATCTATCGAAGAATTTTCAATATTAGACAGCATATTTTCTGAAATCAAGAAAAAATCTAGTCTGGCTTGTTTAATAGGGTTGCTTTTTCTCCATGTATATCTTCTACTCTCTTCATGCTGTTCTCTGTATACGTATATCAATAAGACTATAACTTTCAATAAGTTCGCATACTTTGTCTCTTGCTTTAGGGTTATTTACATTTTTATAATTACTGTCATAATCAACCTCTGGATTCAATACTAAATTAAAGTCTCCACATAACACAACATAATTATTTTCAAAATCGTCAATAGTCTGAGTAATAATATCATAAAAATCAGGACTATCCTGATTCGGGCCATATACAGTTATAAGAGTCATTCGGGATCCTTCAATTACTATATCTAGCGCCAAAAAGTTACCAGTATTATCTTTCTTTTCCTTGTACATTTTAAATTCAAAATTATTATTAAAACATATTGCAACACCTCTTGAATTTGATTTATAGGAGCTAAAGAAGCATTCGTATCCCCATTCACTTTTAATTACATTCTCCTTATCTTGCGTAAAATGTGTGTCCTGAAGACAGAAAATATTGTAAGACTGATTCTTCAAATAAGAGAATATGTCTTTTCTTTTAATCCTATCCCCCAAACCCTGACAGTTTGCACTAAGAATCGTTACATTATCAGTAATCAATTACTAAATTACAGTCAAAACAGTTATCACCAGCAACGAGCCACTGAGTAATAGTCGAGTTTCCGAGGCCTGTAAGGGAAAAGGGTACATCAAACACACAAACATAAAGAGAAAACATAAAAAGATAGCCTATGAGATCTCAGACATAGACAACTGTTAACTTACGCACTAAAAACACTTAGAAAAACACAACTGCATCTTCTACATCGTATTTTGAAGATTGGTTCGATTAACCGGAAGTGATTACAAGTAGTCTCAGTCACCTAGAAGTTTGAAGTTAAACAATAGAAATTTTATTACACAGAAATGCCGGGGGGGGGGAGGGGGGGGGGGGGGGGCGATATGGGTATGTAGGCAATAAATAAATAGTGCCCCGTCATAAACGGATACCCGGAAGTTTCGCAAACAGGGCAAACTCTGATAATTATACATACAAGATTACAAGACAACTCTTTCGTTTTCATTAAAATAAAAGTAATCACGACAAAATGATAATTTAAAAAGAGAAAATAACCACACATTGGGGGGGGGGGGGGGGGGGTTAAGCAATAAATAAATAGTGCACCGTCATAAACGGATACCCGAAAATTGCGCAAACAGGGCAAACTCTGATAATTATACATACAAGGTAATTAACTCTTTCTTTTTCATTAAAGAAATAAAAAGCAATCGCGACAAAATGATGATAAACAATTAAGAGATAATAATCACATATTTGAAACGATATTGTTAGAAATGAAATCACTAAGGATTTCTTTTGTGTTTAATGCACAAGTGCAAGCGTATGTGAAATGACCACACTCGCCAAATTTATGTTATATATAGCATGAATATACATAAAAAAAAAAAAATGGGAAATCGAAAGAAAAAATATTGAAGCACAAGAGCTTACCTTGTAGAAAGAGAGAGTTATCCTCACAAGTGTTACATCCATTATTAAGAATGAAAACAAATACACAATCTGAGAAAAACCGTACACAACTAGACAGCTACCACAACACATGTACATCACAAATCGGTAACCGGGTCGATTTCCCGGAAATGTCCACTACCGATTTTTAGTCAAAAATCCATTATCTAGTCAGCGGAAATTACCATCCTTCAACAGATATTCTGCATCTAAAGGAGTGTCATTAAACAGTCTTCGTTTTCTGCCATCCTTCAGAATAACGAATAATTTCCCGTCAGTGCTATACGAGTTCTTTACACATTCCAAACTGTAAGCTTCCCTGAGGCGATCTTGGTTGTGTTTGGTGAGATCTTCGAAGATCGTGATTACTGTGTTTTTGAGCACTCTTCTCTCTTTGATAATTTCGTGTTTCTTTGTTCTATGTGTGAACTTTACGATAATATTTCTCTTTTTCCCCGGAACATATTTTCCAAGTCTGTGGGTGATGTCGATGTCTTCACTACGGAGTTTCACTTTTAACTTGGAATTGACAAAACTGGTAACACTTTCTTTACACTCCGCTACTGTCTCTTTCTGTGATGGATCCTCCAGACCAAATATCTGTATGGAATGTTTTCGACCGTGCTGTTCTAGGTCATTGAACTGTGTCCTGTAATTCCAAACAATTGTTTCTAAGATTACCAACTGATTCTTTAAGTTCGTCGTTCTCCTTTTCCAAATCGAAAATTCTGCTTTCATAAGTGTCTATGAGCTCACGGTTCTCTCTTCTGATGTCTTCTTTCAACCTAGAAAATTTCTCCTCCATTTTGTCTGTAATGCGTTCAATTTTTTTGTCCATTTCCGTTTTGGTCACTAGATTGGCTAACATTTCAGATATATCATCTAATTTCTCTTCCGTTGTCTTAGGGACGGTAGAACTAGAAGTCTTAGTTCTACCCATAGTTCAATATAATCCAAAGTCAAACTAGCTCTGTATATCACACATGCACAGGTACGTACGTGTATACTATCGCGCGTCGTTAACAGTTGTCACACCGTTGGGTCTAATCCATTGTTACGTTTTTGAAAGCTTCAAAAGTCATTTTCTGCACATATACGAACACAGTTTCTTGACTATTGTGAATCCAAAGCACATAAACCGAATACTGTCCAAAAATTCTAGTTTTGTAGGTTCGTAAAATCCAAGAAATATATCAAATTACCGGAGCCGAAAAATAGGCGACTTCCCTGGTCGGCGTGACCTTGACCTTCCACCAAGAGGGATCAATTTGGCTAAATTGATATGAACATCTTCTCCTCTGAAACCAAGCAATAGGTATTGCTCATATTTGACTGAGCATCCCTTTGGGGCCAGGATTCAAAATTGTACAAATGGTGGGGCCGACCTACCTGGGGCCTGAGGGGCGGGGCCAAAAGGGGTCAATTTGGCTAAATTGATATAAACAACTTCTTCTTTGAAACTAAGCTATGAATATCGCTCATATTTGCCTGGTACAACCCCCTGGGTAGGGAATCAAAACTGTATACTGGGGGTTTATGACAGAGCTGACCCCTGGGGAGCTAAGAGGCGGGGCCCAAAGGGGTAATTTTGGCAGAATTGATATAAACAACTTCTTCTCTGAAACTAAGCAATGAATATCACTCATGTATGGTAGCATGGTCATGGGGTGGGGATTCAAAATTGTACAAAGTCAATTTCATTTCTTGGATTATTGCATTTTTTGGCATAAAAACCTCGTGTACCCATATAAAATGACTATGATATATTGACATAGCAATACCAGTGACAAATATACTTAATCATCATTCTTGTTTCATATCTCATGAAATCGAGGTGAGCGATACAGGCCCTCTGGACCTCTTGCTCGATATGATGTCAACAAAGCAGTATATGAATTATAAACATTATGAATTGATATAAGATTGTGTATAAGACATCTATATATTTTACATCAGATATCTAGACCGGACATTGGGAATCTGTTACATATCCTAACTAACTGACAAACCATGCTTGAAGAGTTTAATCTTGTTTAATGGAAATTTGTTAGAATACATTTCTGAATTGTTTTATTTTTTGGCTCACCTACCAGAATGTGTGGCGTCCGTCGTCTGACCATCTGTCGTCAATAATCATAACACACTTCAAATGAATGACATTGACCTGTATTCAAGGTCAGTGGGATCAAATAGGCTAAAATTATCAAACGACTTCTCAATGACCAAGAGGCCCTGGGACTTATATCAGACATGTAACATGCTTGGATAAAGGGCTACCAAGTTTTTTCAATTGAATGACCTTGACCAACATTCAAGGTCACAGGGACCAATTAGGCTAAAATATTTTAACAACAATAACCAAGGGGCCCAGAGATTTGATATTGGGTCTGTGGTATCCTGGGATAAAGGACTTATTTCAATGGCAGGTTTTTAGGAAATGCATTACCTTGACCTGCATTCCAGATCACAAAGGTCATATAGGCAAACAAATCTTCAAAGGACTTTTCAATAACCAAGAGGCCCAGGGAGTTGATATTGGGTCAGTAGCATTCTGGTTTGAAGGGCCACCATTTTTGTTCCAATGAATGACCTTGACCGACATTCAAGCTCACAGGGGTCAAATAGTCTAAAATGTTTAAATAACTTCTTTTCAATAACGAAGAGACCCAGATACCTGTTATTAGGTCTGTAGTATGCTGGGATGATGGACTACCAAGTCTGTTCAAATGAATGACCTTGACCTCCATACAATGTCACAAGAGTCATAAAGACTAAAATCCTTAACCAACGTCTCAATAACCAAGAGGCACTTGGAATTGATATTGGGTCTGTAGCATGCTGGGTTGAACGGCTACAAAGTTTGTCAAAAGAATGACATTGACAGACGTTCAAGACCAGAGGGATCAAATATGCTAAAATTTTCAAATACCGTACTTTGGGATATTTCAGCGTCGCCAAGACGGTTTTTGCTTAAAATGGGTGGTTAAATATTGGTGCATCAAATTATGGCGTTTACCATCATGTGTGTTAAATTTTGGCACTTTCCTGTAGTTATGTAATTGATATGTTGTTCATTACGCTACGAAAGTCAACATATTTAGTAGAAGCCATGTCGCATGGACACGTGTACACAGTGATTAAAAGCTCTGTGGCTAAGATTTGATCACCTATCTGAGATATAGCCTTTGTTTGAAAAGGTATTTGAGAACACTCTCACCTAGTTGCACAGGAAAACATGCAGTCGTCGCTTTGTAAGTTCCACAAGTTAATCGATTGATTGAGATGCGACTTATCATTGAACACAGCTAATACAACAATCAATATGAAAACAACGTGAAAGAAATGTATGACACATTTAGATGAAAACATACCTTTATTGACGCGTTTTCATCAAAAAACAATATTCCAACACACATCAACACGGACTGTGCAAGCTAGTGATGGGTATGTAGTAAATGAACGGAAAGACGGTTGCTATAATCCGGCTTTTGTTCCGACAATTTTTTTTCGTGAAATTTTGGTGTGTTTAATTTTGGTTGATTCACCCCAGGCCCCTAATAAACCAAAATATAACCACCTCCAAAATATCCCCAAGCACAGTAACTTCTTTTCAATAACCAAGAGGCCCAGATACATGATATTGGGCCTGAAGCATGCCGGGTTGATAGGTTACCAAGATTGTTCAAATGAATGACCTTAACCTTCATTCACGATCACAGAAGTCAAAAAAGGCTAAAATCTTTAACCAACTTCTTCTAGATAACAAAGTGGACCTGAGACCGGATTTTAGATCGGTAGCATGCTGGGGTGAAGGATGTAACGTTGAAAATGGACCCCCGTGGAAAATGGAACCCGGTTCCATTTTCAAGGGGGGTCCATTTTCAACGTTACAAGGGCTACCAAGTATGTTCAAATGGATGATCTTGACCTTCATTCAAGGTCACAGGGGTCCAACAGACTAAAATATTTCCATGACTTCTTCTCAATAACCAAAAGGCCAAGAGACCTGGGGCCGGTTGTTCGAACGTTCATTAAATTAAACCATCATTAAAGTATCATTCAGCCTTAAAATGATTCATTAAATCTCTAATGATAGATTAGTTAATGAATCATTAAAAAATATGTTGTTGGAAAGGTCATTTAAGGGATCATTAACAAATTAAGGTTTAATGAAGACTAAATGACGGATCCACAATTAAACCATCATTAACTGTGGAAATTCCCTCTTCCCACAATGCAATACATTGTATGCGTAAACATCCTGGAAACATGTAAGCTACAAAGATGGCAAGAGGAAAAAAATACTCAGTCATTTAACGACCATATGTTTGTGAATTTTCCTGTAAACCAATGACAATAATACATAAGTTATGTTCGTGTAATGTTTTAATGATACAACCGTTAATGGACATAGGAAATTAGGTTATTTAAGCTTTAGTTATTTTAGAAACATAACGAAACAGGTTATATAACATATATATATTAAGCACTCTTGTTGGCCCGGATGGAATCATGGAGGTGTCTTATGTGGGAGGAGACGGGAGTATACGTAGGAAAGTACATAGTCAGGAAGGGCAGGTAGCCTTATTTACCCTTTTCACGCCCGATCGGGGAATCGAAAGAGTGCAATATCCACTTTGCCACCCGACCACCCTAGAATACGATTATTCTGTTAAGATATAATTTAATATCTTAATGATTTCCATTTTTACAAAATATTATTGTAAGCTTGCCTCATTGACGAGAAAATGTTTTAAAAACATGATTTCGTTCAATGTTACGAGAGGTTATATTTGGTCTGTATACATTCATTGTCACATATTGCCTGAACATAATTGATGGAATGGTATCCCTTCCGATTGACAAAAGTCGGCTCGTTCTGAGTCGGAGCCTGAATACAAATCCGTGTTCCAGAAAAAAAAAATACACGGATGCTAGCTAGTGGTTGTAGTTACGAAATGCTATAATCTTAATTATCCTGCTAAATGTGAAAACTGCATGGGAAGATATTCGAAAGAGCTCAGGTCCTAACATGATGCATTCGCTATTCAATGTTGCTACACTTTGTAATGTACCTTTCTGTTTTGTATTGATTTAAACATATTCTTATGGCCGTAAATCAAAGCAAAAAGGACTGGGCACAAGTCATAACAACATTATTAAAGCCCTGTCCATAAGAATTACAAAGGTTCAATATTTGGCAAAAAGAGAGTGTGAAAGTCATCAATTGAATGTTTTTTGAAACATTGGTCTCCGAAGATTGAAAAGATATAAATTCACATAATTATTATGATTTTTAGAAATGTATGTGAATTGTGACATAGGAAGAGAGGCAGTTTTACACTTTGAAATATGCGGGACATAACTGTTGAAACCATACCCATGATGTTTTGATGACCATCCCTGTCCTATCATGACTCAAACCGAATAACACTGGAAACAGCATTCCGTTATACCTATTTACCATACTGAAGTACCGATACTAATTCATATTCGTATTTCCTTCATCGATATGCACCAATGTCACATTATAACTATTTTTCATTACATAGAAGTAATGAAAGGAAACACATGTTTATTCCCTTACTGACTATATAAGTAAAACAGAGTTACCACTTAAGGGGTGTTACCTATATTTTACTCCTATTCATAAGTCTCTCCAGTTAATCTCTTACTAAATCTACGGTTAAAAACGATCCCTTCTGGACAAAGACAAAGTATCTCGCTCAGACTTCGTTTTCGGTATAATCATCAGACAAAAATCTTGATGGGATAGCTGACTGTGCCGTCTTCTAAGTACATAAAACATAATATTCATCGCCATTTCCAGTAATGATGGTTTAATGAAGCCCCCAACCATCTTTAAATATCTGTGATTTAATTAAGCTTTAATGAGCCGCTAATCATTGATTAGCATTAATGAACGTTTGTGCAACGTCATAACATTGCAAATGACGTCATGACATTTAATAAAGGTTAAATGAAGGTTAAATTCATCATTATCTTTTAATGAACATTCGAACAACCGGCCCCTGATATTTGGCTTGTAGCATGCTCTCACTGATGAAGGACTAGGAAGTTTGTTCAAATGAATGACTTTGTCCATGAATTAAGTTTGGAAGACTTAAACTGGTCAGAATATTTAAAAAAGACACGTACCTTTACAAAAAACAGCGTGGCCCTGATATTTTATATCTGGTGTGTGATACACTTTTTCTTAGTAACGTTAATGTATAAAAAGGATCACTTGATAGCATTTAGTTGTTAAGTTTATACTCAAGCATGTATAGTTTCTAGTCAAAATTGCAGCAGTTATATTGGTATTTTATAAATGTTTGATTTTATTTTTAGCAACAGAAATGACTATTTCGACGCATAAGCTAATATATGAGGTACAGGAAGGATCTGGAGCAGCATTCATAAACTGTAACGTGGATCCTGTACCAAACAGTATTCAATGGAAAAGAGACAAAATACCACCACCAAAGACAAGAGTTCTTATGGACAATAATAAATACTTTTATGGTGGGGAAGCGCCTTCACTTGTGATAAAAACACCAAACAAATTAATGGATGAAGGTTACTACCAATGCACGGCAGAAGCCAATGGAAAATCAGTGGATGGAGATGTTGTACAACTTAAAGTGTGTAAGTATACATTTGTATATTACATCTGAGTGAAATTTAAAAAATCTTCTTCCCAAGACCCAAATAAGGTAGAATCAAGTCATAGATGGAAGGATCTTAAGGTGCTTTACCACAATTTTGATGGTATACACATGTTGGCCCTGACTGAAACCCCAGGAAGCTTCCATGGCTGAGGGTGAACCAAAATTGTGAATTATATGGTCCCCACCCCCCAGGGGCCTGAGGGGCGGGGCCAAAAAGGGTCAAATTGACTAAAACTTCAAAAATCTTCTTCTCTACTCTCAGATAAGGTGGAATCAAACACTCTTCATAGATGAAAGGGTCTTAAGGTGCTTTACCAAAATTGTGAATTTCATGACCCTGGGGTCTCATGTTTGCCCCTGGGGAGGGGGTAAACTTTACTATAGTTTATATAGGGAAATCACATTTTTGACTATTATTTGTTGGATTTGTATTGGAATTCATTCTAACTTGTATCAAATTATCAGCATGGGATGACACTTTGATGGTATGTACAGGTTGGCCCTAGTTGACCCCCAGGGGCTGATGGGCGAGGCCAAAAAGGGTCAAATTGACTAAAATTTCAAAAATCTTCTTCTCTACTCTCAGATATGGTAGAATCAAATACTCTACATAGATGGAAGGGTCTTAAGGTGCTTTACCAAAATTGTGAATTTCATGACCCTAGGGTCTCATGTTTGCCCCTGGGGAGGGGGTAAACTTTACTATAGTTTATATAGGGAAATCACATTTTTGACTATTATTTGTTGAATTTTTATTGGAATTCATTCTAACTTCGTTAACATTATCAGCTTGGGATGACACTTTGATGGTATGTACATGTTGGCCCTGACTGACCCCCAGGGGCTGATGGGCGGGGCCAAAAACGGTCAAATTAACAGAAATTTTAAAAATCTTCTTCTTTATACAGCCCAAATAAGGTAGAATTAAATACTCTTCACAGATGGAAGGGTCTTAAGGTGCTTTACCATAATTGTGAATTTCCTAGCCCTGGGGTCTTGCGTTTGCCCCATGGGAGGGGATAAACTTTACTATAGTTATAGGGAAATCACATTTTTGACTATCATTTGTTTTATTTGTTTTGAAATTCATTCTTTCATTCAAATTTACTGAAATATTTCAAAAATCAGGTGACCGTTAAGGCCCATGGGCCTCTTGTTATTTTTTTCTTCCATACACATTCACTGAGGTGATATGAAATTGGACATACACATTCGTAATTTGCTTGGTCAACCATACACACCCGACGCTTAGGTGATATAAAATTGGACGATGAATATAAAAAGATAAGGTCATCATCATTAGATAGTCGGCTGTTCAGATCGTACTTCTTCGTTGTCAATGGTTCTTTGTCTGCATATGCACATCAATAAAAAAATTAGTGTTGCTATTTTCTGAAAAGGACTGCATACCTCTCAAGGTCAAATGTTGACAAACTGGAAATCTCCATGTTTGAGGACTTGCATATGCTGATTGGTGGGGCTAAAATGGGTCAAATTGAATGAAATTTCAAAAATCTTTTTCTCTACTATCGGATATTTCCAAACAGAAAAAACAAGCTATTTACTTGCTCGTCAAAATAGCTCGCAGCAAGCTAGTCGCACGCTGCTTTCACTACCTAGTAACTAGCAAATATTTGGAACCTTTCTACGCGCTTAAAACTAGCTTGCGAACTAAAACACTGCATGATGATTATTACCAATTAGCTCGCAACTAGCTAGTGACAAGCTCGCGACTAGCTAGTGACAAGCTCACGACTAGCTAGTGACAAGCTCGCGACTAGCCTGCAACTAGCATGTGGCATTAGCTCTCAGCACACATACATTAACCTGCATGAGTCCTGATGTAACACATGCCTCCTTACCCTGCGAAAATATGCAAGGATATCCCCGGATAATCAACAGTAATCCAAGTCTTGTGATATCCATAGAATATCTGTAAGGATTTCTCTGGATTTCACAAGATTTAATCCCTGGTTAACCCACAACGGTATTGGAACAGGATATCTAGGAATATCTAGGGAAAAATCCAGGGTGGAGAGTCTGGATTTTTTCCTGGATATTCCAAGATTTCCAGTTCCAATACCGTCATGGGTTATCCAGAGATTAGTCTGGACTCAACAGAGATGAGGAAAGTCTGGATTTCCCTGGATATTCCAAGATATCCTGTTCCTTAAATCTTGTAAAATCCAGAGAAATCCTCACAGATATCTATGGATATTACAAGACTTATACAATGGATTAATCTGGATTAGTGAAGACAATTCTAGACTAGTCTAGACTAATCCAGACTGGTTTTAATTTAATTGATTGCAAAAAATATGTAAATGCACAAGTGAATGCATGTTGTAATAAAACACTATTTCTGTACACACACAAATCTATCCATAATCAAACAGAAAACAAAAGCAACATGCTGATTCTATAATATTCATGTAAGATTTATATTTCATTTGAGTACCCCAATGCCTTTACCAGTTGAATACAGACAGATTTTACCACTGGCATTCCAATTTATAGTTGGATACAGCACATTCCAAATTCAACACAAGACTGAGCTGAAGAGTACCTTTTCTGATACAGAAATTAAAATAAAAAAGCAGAATGCTTACTTCATATTTTGTACATAATTAAAACAAGGAGATGACATCCACAATTGATTTATCTTTATTTATTCTATGTAATATATGATCTTTAACAGTAAAGTGGACCATAAATTCTTGAAGATGTTCCATAAATTAAAACCTTTGAGGAAATGTCTACTATATGATCACAAGTTTGGTCAAAGTTTATTATCACATAATTGGGGACCTGTTATCCAGCGAATTCCTTGTGTAATATATCTGCCTTTGTCAAAAATATGATATATATACGGTATACTTCTGGCATCCTATCCATGCACACACACTTCATCTTCAAGATTCATAATAATGTTTCTACATTATCATCAACAGTTATTTGACAGCAAGTTAGACCTCTGTACATCAGTACTTTTAATAATCAGTCCCTGTGTCTTTCAGTTCACTTCATTTGTCTTTGACTGTTGGACTTGCTAGCTTTTAAGCCATAAAACTGGTCAGACTCCTCTAGTATACGATGAAAACGTATGTAGACTAGACATAGAAACCTGAAAATACATGAAATTCTATGATATAACAATTTGTATTAGCAGGGCATCCAGTTGACCCTTGACTTCTTGCAATTTCAGAAGTCAAATCACAATTTCTGAACAATCTGAAGGGTCAAAACGTATGTCAAATAGACATGTCCCTTCAAACTCAAGAGTCAGATCTCAATTTTGGGAGTCAAAAACATACCCTCAGGGGTCAACTGGATGCCCTGTATTAGCATCAACTGGTGTAAGTGTGATAATGTGATTGCAAAAGAATACAATTATAATAATTGAACAACAATTATCTAATATTGATTAAATCATCTTGACAAAACATGATCAGGTGTGAATGAAAACTTAAAGCAGTATCTTAATTATTAAGATCTTAATATAGATACCGATGAACTCATTTAGTAGAAATATGGGGAAAAAACGCGCACAAAAACGATCTAGGCCACATGATCATCCTACAGGTTTTTAATCTAAATCAATGATTTTTGAATTCAGAAATAAACTACATCACGCCAGAATGTGAAATGGATGCACATATAAATGCGTCCTTAATTTAATTTGACCCCTTATGTGTGTCAACAAACACCGTACCGCACGTGTGTACTCGCTGTCGGTATATGTGCAAGTGAATCTAGATCGGCTGTACGTGCATGGCCTGTGATTACCGGTGAATACATGACTAAAACTCAAAAACAATAAAGACCACTCCTATGAAGTTAATATAAATACTCATAATTAAATGGTGTAACAGGATCGAATGGTATGTAGCTATATACTCAGTATAGGCCTACTGACCGGTCCACCTAATGAGTGACCTGTGGGGAATGAGTGTCCTGTGAGAGTTTTTTCACGCCCTGCAATTCGTTAAGTAATATTTTTAAATAATTTTTTCTGTATCATACAGATGAACGTCGAACCCATTACCATGCCAAATTTCACTTTGATTGAACGAGTGCATATTATGCATTTTTTACGACAAAGTTACGATGCAGCGCACATGCGAGTGTCCTGTGAGGTTTTTTCACGCCCCGCAATTCTTTAAGTGACATTTTTCGAATATTTTTTTCTGTATCATACAGATGAACATCTAACCGATTAATTTGCCAAATTTGACTTTGATTGAACGAGTGCATATTATGCTAATGTACCGGCAAAGTTACGATGCATTACACATGTGAGCGTCCTGTGAGGAATGAGTGTCCTGTGAGAGTTTTTTCACGCCCCGCGATTCATTAATAGACATTTTAAAATTATTTTTTCTCTAGCATACAGATGAACATAGAACATATTAGCACGCAAAATTTGACTATGATTGGACAAGGGCATATAATGCAAATATATGCAAATCTACGGTGCACTACACACGCGAGTGTCCTGTGAGGAATGAGTGTCCTGTGAGTGATTTTACACGCCCCGCAATTCGTTAAGTGATATTTTTAATTTTTTTTTCTGTTTCATACAGATGAACATCTAACCCATACCCATACCAAAAAAAGGTACAAAAAAGTTATACTTTTTTAGGTACAAAAAAGTTATAACTTTTGATGCTAGATTGGAACCATGTTTAAACAGCGGTTCCAATCTAGTACTAAAAAGTTATAACTTTTGATAACTTTTCTGTACCTAAAAAAAGTTATAACTTTTATTAGGTACAAAAAAGGTATAAAAAAAGGTACAAAAAAGGTATAAAAAAGTTACATTTCACACAAAAATAGGTATAATTTAGGTACTATAAAGTTAAAAAAAAGTTATAACTTTTTCTAGGTACTAAAAAGGTACAGAAAAGGTATGAAAAAGGTACAAAAAAGTTATAACTTTTTCTAGGTACTAAAAAGGTACAGAAAAGGTATGAAAAAGGTACAAAAAAGTTATAACTTTTTCTAGGTACTAAAAAGTTAAAAAAAAGTTATAACTTTTTCTAGGTACTAAAAAGTTACAAAAAAGGTACTAAAAAGGTACAGAAAAGGTATAAAAAAGGTACAAAAAAGTTATAACTTTTTCTAGGTACTAAAAAGTTAAAAAAAAGTTATAACTTTTTCTAGGTACTATAAAGGTATGAAAAAGGTACAAAAAAGTTATAACTTTTTCTAGGTACTAAAAAGTTACAAAAAAGGTACTAAAAAGGTATGAAAAAGGTACTGAAAAGGTACAAAAAAGGTATAGAAAAGTTACAGAAAAAGTATGGAAAAGGTACAGAAAAATATAAAAAGATTTTGCTTCAGAATGTTTTTTTATCCAGAAATATACTTATCAAATACATGTCTTCTAGACCAATGAATTACTATTCATAAAAACATCACGGAAATCTCCTTTCACTTTGCACATTTTCTTGAAAGACTAACAAAAGCACTATTTTTCGTCCTCATGGAAAGCTTTATTTCGAATAACAGATTCCTTCCATGGATGAACGCAGCAGTCATGTACTATTACACTGTCATACTCCTGCTCCTGTACAAGGCATTATCCACTATGTTTCTTTAGTATATATTATAACTACCGTTTAATGTAAACATAAAACCAACATGTCATCAAGAATTAAGTATTTTTACTGCATAACACAGCACTCTAACTGGACTGTTATTAATACACATTGTATTGTATACTATATAAAATGTGTTAGCTGTTTGAGGCATTGTTACACAGGAAAGAAAAAAGTCTGAAATTTTTAAATGTAAATGTTCCTCTTCTGGGATCCTTTCCTTGAGATTTGACTGACAATACTGCAAGAACACTGATTTTTCCAGGAGCTGATCAGGGTTCTTCTTGGGATTGACACTCTATAGTCCATCAAAAAGAAAAGAAAACAAAACAGTTAGTGATCTATTTACATATTGTAACTCTGGTTTCGGTGTAATAACTTAATAACTAGGACAGGCTGAGAGTTAATTGGGTTATTATAATTTATTAACTAGAACACTGAAAATTTAAAGGACCCCATCAATTTCATCATGAGGCAATAAATAATATATATCTCCCATAATCATCAAGAACCCATCTGCCTAAATCACCGAGTAATATTGGTTGGAATTATATTGAAACAAAATCTGACCTTGACCTTTGACCAAGTGACCTTGACCTTTGGTCAGTTGACTCCATGCATTATTATATTGTTTAATTCTGACCAACTTTGTTTAGCCTTGAAACAAAATATTTAATCGGTGAAAAAACGCAAAATTTGACCTTGACCTTGTCAGTTTACACCTAGTTTAATTCCAACTAAATTTGCTTCATCATGCCAAAACAAAATATTGATGAAAAGAAAAAAAATTACCTTAACCTTTCAATCTAATGACCTTCATGAGCTTTGACCCTGGGTTTTGACATAATTTTGTGAACTGTACCTGGCCCATTTCGTGTAAATTTGTCAATAAATTCTAGAATTATTAGACAACAGCAAAATTAGAGGGCTGGGAGACAGAGGTAATTACTATAGGCTAACAAACACAACTTATCATGTCAAATCAAAAAGAAGATACCCCCAGAGATATCATGTAATTGTATAATTAATATATAAATATCAATTTTATATACCTGGTATATCATATATACAAGACTGTTCTTTAGCCTAAGAAGGAAGAGAAAAGTGATTCCCAAATAAGGAATCACTTTTCTCTTCTTCTAGATCTTATTAATTTGAAAGCAGAAGCCTAAAATGTTTCTTTTGAATAAGATCCATAAATAACTTTCTGAGAAACTTCAAAATTATAAAATTCAAAATGACAGCCTGTAAGCCATCTTGCATTGCATATACAAGCTAATATATTGGGGGCGGGGATGATCAACTTAAAAGGGAAACTGATGGTGAAAGTAATCAATGTGTGTTAATTCAGCAATAAAACATTTTAAATGAATTCACATAAAATAAAAGAAGAAAGATTCTTCTCAAATTTTCCAATGGTCTATGTATAATAAATAAAATGTGCTAAAATTGTATATAGATTTTACTTTGTAGATCTATTTTAAATACTTTGACAAATTTTCAATTAGGACTTTATTTTATTGGATTTCCTTGAAATTTCACGCACACAACAAGTAACAATCCCTCTCATTTCTATATATATTTAATTTACCGTAGCCGATTCCGTAGATATTAATTGCGTGTTAATTACATTTTAAAAAAATAGTGTTGTGCGTATAATTAGGAATAAAGAACAAAATGTTCATACTTACCATAAATTATGGTGCATATATTCGTCTATATCAGTAAAAAATAGTAACAAATGTACGGGAAAACATGAAAAAAATTATCAGGTAAAATAGCTGACGAATTATTGCCTACACCCCAATATATAGTGTATCGAATTTCAAGAAAATCCATTGAAAAACGAAGTATATTATATATACTTTGGGACGTTCATACCAAACGCCATAAACGAAAAACGCGTATGGCCACATATATGTGTGAATCCATTTTAAATATATCATAATATTGACCCTGAATGTGAAGGTGAAGGATAAAAAATAATCACTTGGCAAGCAAATTAAACTTACGATTGAAAGATGCAACATTTATAAATCGGCTGTGCGTAGGGGGCGGGTGGTCCGAGGATCATGAATGCTGGTGAATTTAGTCCTGAAACATTAAGTATTTCATATGAACATATTCACTCAATGTTGTTTAATGTATGACGATCGCGAGAGCGACAAAATCTGCGATTCGAAGACAAATAAGAACATAACTTACCCTGATTTCATGTTGTCCGATAATTCAGTGTTTGCCGGTGAAAGGGGTATCATAAGTCGCCAAAAGCTAGACGAAATTTGATATTCTGTTCCCAGTTTGTCGATTGTATTCCGTGAGTGGGGAAATTAAATGTCGCCAATATATACTGTATATATAACGTGATTTTGTTCTAGGCCTAAGCTTTCGTCACGTTTCCGTAAACAAACAAAATGGCCGCCACTTGTAATACAAATCTCCCGCTAAACTGAAGGGAGCGCCGCCTGGCGGTGGGTATACATGTGTACAGTAGGGCCAAGTGAACGAAGAAGAAAAATGTCGAATAAAGTTATTAGGCCGCCTACGATATCATGAGAAATCCTATCGATATTATTATATATATATATTTTAGTTGTTGTTATATATTTTTATTTAATTATTATTATGATTACTGCAACATCGTACTCTTTCACAGTGCACATGATGGCACACCCCAAACAGAAATGGCAAGCTTGCGATTCACTATTATTGCAAGCTTGCCGCAAGCTTAATCTGCGAGCTAGGAATTGGAACCTTGCAGCAAGCTAGTATTTGAAACCTCGCGGCAAGCTTGCGGCGAGCTAGTTTCTGCAAGCTTGCGGCGAGCTTGTTTCTGCAAGCTTGCGGCGAGCTAGTTTCTGCAAGCTTGGGGCGAGCTTGTTTCAGCAAGCTTGCGACGAGCTTGTTTATGCAAGCTTGCGGCGAGCTAGTTTCTGCAAGCTTGCGATGAGCCACTTTATGCAAGCTTGCCGCAAGCTAAATAGTCTAGCTCTGAGGTAAAAATAAATTTAATGCAGCAAAAATAAAGCAAAAACATCAAATTAATGTAAAAGTCTGTATTTCTATCATTCAGAGCAGTACGGCATGCTGTTACAATAAAACACCTTATAGATACAAACTTTATATACAAACATCTATATTTTATTCCATATTCTTTTAAACTAAATCATTAATGCACACTTACATAACAATACCTCAAAGGTTATTTAATTTCTAGTTCATGAATGTTTTTCTTATCATTGTTAATCTCTGTTGTCACTGCAATAATGGCTTATTGTTTTTGTTGGCATTCGGTAGAATATTCATCATATGTTGATAATACCAGTTCTTTTTTCAGCACAGTTACAATATCTTTTAACTCTTCCTGTCATTTCCGTCCACTTCAGAGCTCACTGTATCTTTTTGCATTTGTGCTACAAAAAAATAAAACAAAGCAATATTACATAGAATATTGATCAATTGATGTTATTCTTTGTAAGCCAAAACAACTATATTAGATATTTGAAGACATCTTTAAATGTCAACAACTAAATCTGGCTTAATTACAATTTTTCTAATGTGACCACTCTAGATATTTCATGATAGAGAATCAAATACGTGACGTTCCAAGTTTAGGCATATATATCACAAGTTGACTATCCATAGAGTAAAATTTTGTATGATGCCTAGATCTAGAAGTGCTGTCTTATAAACAGAAGCATGGTTAGCTTTATATACAGGTTTTATTGTCAGTTTGTCTTAAAACTATTTTTGTGCAATAATTGCAACATATCTAAAACACAAGAAATGAATGTAAAAATACACATTTCTCATATATAATGTTCAACTTTCCTAGGCTTTTCTGTTGTAAAAGATAAAATATACAAGAAGTTTTTGTTTTTGTTAGATGTGCTAGTGTTATAGCTCTGTATTTTTTTTCACCCCAAATTTCCAAAGATTATAGAATAATGTTTATTTTAGATCAGTAAATTATTCTTATATCAATTGAAACATTATCTGTATGTTATCATAAATCTCACCACTCACCATTTATTGTTGACCCTTGGAAATCTTCATCTGGATCACTTCACTGAGTCCATCTTCTGTTTGTTTATGTAACTTATTTACAGAACTTTCAACATGCAGATGTAGATAGGTTGCACATATCCTTACCATGTCCAGAATGACAGAAGTTGATTCTATTTCCAGAAGTGATTGATATGACAATTTATACTGATTCACAGAGATGCAAAATGTCCACATGCAGCCACAGGAAACTCAATTCAAAGTGGGGACCTTGTTTTACATTGGTCAATCTTAAGTTGAGGCACAGGAAAGGTTTTTCATTCATACAGACTTAATAAAAATGAAGATTTGTGAGTTCAACAGTTGCTTTTTAAAATACTATAAAATTGCATTGAAGTTACTTTTACAATATTGTTTCATTTTATGTATTTATTACTGAAATAAATCATCAAATAAGTCACAATACAGTCAGTTAGAAATGAACCTTATACCCCAGGGTTGGCCCCATGGTGCCTGGAGTCTGACTGGCATGGACTTCCTGTACTCATCAGCTTGAACTGATATCATATTACCTTGGTCAAGCTGGGCCAGTCTACTGATAACATATGCTCTCCTTTTGTTTGTTTACACATATTGGTGTTGGAAAGGTTTTTGATAATAAGGCTTCAACATATATTTTGCTAAAATTTGCACTGATGGAAATTCAATTCACATAATTTGCAGGTTACCCTTAGAATGAATATCACTCCTAGAAACAACTGATTAAACTAACAAAAATATATCATAATATATTCACTGATAACTTAAATAAAGAGGATTTTATAAATACATGTGTAAAATATATAAATGAAGCAATACTTTAAGCATTATTATAAATTGGTTGGATATCTAAATTTGAAAAGATATGAATGTCATGATTATTATTGAAGTTTTACAAACATGAATTGCAATTTAAACAGTAATGATTGATTACTAAAATCATCATTCAATTTTGATTCAAAAAGAGGTGTTTTAACTCTGAAGAAACTCATATTCACCTTTAGATAATCTGATATGAAATACTAAAAGTTACAGATTATGAAATAGAAAATCCATGCTGCTGTGACTTAGAAGATTTTCACATCTCACAAGTAACATATCAGAGTAGAAAAGTTTCTAAGTCCACAACATGCAGAATATTGTAAAGGACTGAAGGCTTGCAAGCTTGCAAAAAGAGAACCCTCCTGCAAGCTTGCAGAATGACTCGCAAGCTTGCAGAAGGGCTTGCAAGCTTGCAGATGAACTCGCAAGCTTGCAGAAGGACTCGCAAGCTTGCAACCATGATCTTGCGAGCTTGCAGAAGGACTTGCAAGCTTGCAGAAGGACTCGCAAGCTTGCAGAAGTACTCGCAAGCTTGCAGAAGGACTCGCAAGCTTGCAACCATGATCTTGCGAGCTTGCGGATAGCTTAAGTTTTAGGACCTGCCTGCCTGCAAGCTTGCGCAAGCTTCTTACTAGCTTGCATATAGCTTGCGAAGAGTAAAATAAGCTTGCCGCAAGCTTGCCGCAAGCTTACTGCAAGCAAGTATTTTTGTTTGGGACATGCATAAGTGTCTGTACAGAGAAACTAACGTGTCATATGTTCGGTTATATTCTTGATACCGATAATATTGTGCACAGGTGAGATACCCAGGTAAACTGGCCAATGCAACAAATCATAGGCAGTCAGGCATGACAACGATGTAACTAATTAATTAACGCCCCAGGACACCGCTATGTCAGCAGGTGAACTATACACTCCTCAGGTACACAGGTATTTACAAAATTCAATGAGTTCGGTACAGTAGACTGCCGCTAATTATATTCTAATTGATGCCCCGAGGATGAGGTCTTCGGTGATCAGCTTGTGTCTGACGGGGTCGGTTAACTTTTGGTGCGTGGTCCCACTTTTCGTGAGGTAGCCTACACACATGATGTGCACGTTTCAGTAACAGCACTAGGCTACTGTATTAAATGCTACGAGATCAATTCTCCTGCAGATGTCCTTTGTGAATAATCTGACGATCTGGCTTATAGATATATGACCAATTGATTGTTTTGTTTAATGTGTTCACTGACAAAACATCGTGTGCGCTGTTTTCAGATTAAAATGTTTATTGCAATTTACGTCATATCGAGATCATAAAAACGCTTTACTTATATGGAGTTAAATCAAAGCGTCTGAGAGTTTGGACGATCAAAATGACACAAGTGTTACACACGTGTGTTTGTTTACCGCTGGAGTTTGTGTCCAATGCGGCATAATTGTGCATGCTACTACAAGATTTAATGTCAAAAGCGCAAACATCCAGAAAATATGCGATGTACTGACAAAGACCATGCTATATTAATCCCATTGGGATGAATGAAGCTTGGGTTTTCCGGAAAATATTTTTGTGGGTGAGCGACCCATCGTCCCACGTGAAGTAAATTATATCATCATGTTCTATGTACGTACGTTTATGAACGTCTGTGTTGGGATTAACGAACTGCTTATCTTTTATAACTGATTTTGTTCATGTCGTGACTTATCAATGCTAAGTTGTAATTATTCACGTCCTCTGAGCAATGATTGGTCCACTGAGATAAAAAGATAAACTTTAAAAAAAACTGCCCCCCCCCCCAAAAAAAAAACGCATTTCAAGGGTGTGAATATTGTACTAAAAATGCAATAAATTAAAAGTGAATACCTTTTTAGCCCACCATCATCAGATGGTGGGCTATTCAAATCGCCCTGCGTCCGTGGTCCGTGGTCCGTCCGTCCGTCCCTCCGTCCGTCCGTCCGTAAACAATTCTTGTTATCGCTATTTCTGAGAAAGTACTGAAGGGATCTTTCTCAAATTTCATATGTAGGTTTTCCTTGGTGCCTAGTTATGCATATTGCATTTTGGGACCGATCGGATTACAACATGGCCGACAGGCAGCCATCTTGGATTTTGTCAATTGAAGTTTGTTATCGCTATTTCTGAGAAAGTACTAAAGGGATCTTTTTCAAATTTCATATGTAGGTTCCCCTTGGTGCCTAGTTATGCATATTGCATTTTGGGACCGATCGGGAAACAACATGGCTGACAGGCAGCCATCTTGGATTTTGACAATTGAAGTTTGTTATCGCTTTTTCTGAGAAAGAACTGAAGGGATCTTTCTCAAATTTCATATTAAGGTTCCCCTTGGTGCCTAGTTATGCATATTACATTTTGGGACCGATCGGAAAACAACATGGCCGACAGGCAGCCATCTTGTATTTTGACAATTGAAGTTTGGTATCGCTATTTCTGAGAAAGTACTGAAGGGATCTTTCTCAAATTTCATATGTAGGTTCCCCTTGGTGCCTTAATTATGCATATTGCATTTTGGGACCGATCGGAAAACAACATGGCCGACAGGCAGCCATCTTGTATTTTGACAATTGAAGTTTGGTATCGCTATTTCTGAGAAAGTACTGAAGGGATCTTTCTCAAATTTCATATGTAGGTTCCCCTTGGTGCCTTGTTATGCATATTGCATTTTGGGACCGATCACCAAATAACATGGCCGACAGGCAGCCATCTTGGATTTTAACAATTGAAGTTTGTTATCGCTTTTTCTGAGGAAGTACTGAAGAGATCTTTCTCAAATTTCATATTAAGGTTCCCCTTGGTGCTTAGTTATGCATATTACATTTTGGGACCGATCGGAAAACAACATGGCCGACAGGCAGCCATCTTGTATTTTGACAATTGAAGTTTGGTATCGCTATTTCTGAGAAAGTACTGAAGGGATCTTTCTCAAATTTCATATGTAGGTTCCCCTTGGTGCCTTGTTATGCATATTGCATTTTGGGACCGATCACCATATAACATGGCCGACAGGCAGCCATCTTGGATTTTAACAATTGAAGTTTGTTATCGCTTTTTCTGAGGAAGTACTGAAGAGATCTTTCTCAAATTTCATATGTAGGTTCCCCTTGGTGCTTAGTTATGCATATCGTATTTTGGAACCGATCAGAAAACAACATGGCCGACAGGCAGCCATCTTGGATTTTGACAATTGAAGTTTGGTATCGAGATTTCTCAGAAAGAACTGAAGGAATCTTTCTCAATTTTCATATGTAGGTTCTCCTTGGTCCGTCGTATTGCATTTTTGGACCAATCTGAAAACATTGTCGACAGACAACCATTATAGCCAAATCTCAAATTTCATATATAAGTTTCCCTTGTTTAAAAAGCACTGGAGGGATGTTTCTCAATTTATACAGATTAGTAAGAGGAAGGGAAAAAAAGAGAAAAGATCAATCTAATGGAACCTATGAAGATCATTCAATGGTGGGCGCCAAGATCCCTCTAGGATCTCTTGTTTAATTTTAAATCTATATGTATGTTATTTATCAAAATATTTTTGATGCCTCTCTGGAATGAAAAATTTATCTATGCATGGACAATTCAACACACATTTCGGATTCCAATCACCTGTTACCTAGCTTACCTGTCGTTGAGGTCTTCTAAAGGCGATTCGCCTCTCTGACCCATCACAAATTCCCTACAGTTCACTGATAATTGTATTTTAATCAATTGTATGTACATTATTAAATTAAGATTTCCATTTAAATGGGGATTGAGCTTATATTGATTGAATTACCTGTAATAGAATTTCACTGTCACTGTCTTGTATAATTATTTGTAATTACATTTACAGTAATTATTATGTGTCATAAGCAAACATAAGATTTATTTAGTAATCTTATGGTTGTCCAGAAAAGATACAGACAAGTTTTGCTAAAAATAATCAGTCTTTTAAGATGTTGTAAATTTTTCTAAGTCCAGAAAAGGTACAAAAAAGTTATACCCGAAATTTTCAAAGTCCAGAAAAGGTACAAAAAAGTTATACATGCAATTTTCTAAGTCCAGCAAAGTTTTGCTAAAATTAATCAATCTTTTCAGATGTTGTAAATATTTTCTAAGTCCAGAAAAGGTACAAAAAAGGTATACCTCAAATTTTCAAAGTCCAGAAAAGGTACAAAAAAGTTATACCTCAAATTTTCAAAGTCCAGAAAAGTTACACAAAGTTATACATGAAATTTTCTAAGTCCAGAAAAGGTACAAAAAAGTTATACCTGAAATTTTCTAAGTCTAGAAAGGTACAAAAAAGTTACATCTAAAATTGTCTAAGTCCAAAAAAGTTATCAAAAGTTACATTCATAAATTCTAAGTTTTCAAAAAGGTACAAAAAAGTTATAACTTTTTTGTACCTTTTGAAAAAGGTACAGAAAAGGTACTAAAAAGGTACTAAAAAGTTATAACTTTTTATACCTTTTTTTGGTATGGGTAGCCATGCCAAATTTGACTTCGATTGGACGTGTGCATATGATGCATTTTTTACGACAAAGTTACGGTGCTGATCGATTTGTTCGCACGCCCCATTTACCGATGGTTATACACATGTACCACCCATTGAGTGTCCTGTGGCGCCGTGCCAACCTCGGGTACCTTGACGTGTTAGTTATAGATCCTTGCCGCAGGCATGGATCACTGTTAATTAAACTGCTGAAACCTTTTTTTCTTAAATGTGCGGGCCGGTTTGTGCTGCTCCTTTTACATGTAATTTACGCACATATGATAACTTAATGCATTGTTTAAGCTACTTGAGTTAGACGTATTAATATAGAATTGAACAATATAACTTATACATAATATATAACCAAATATAATGGTAAACTGTTATTAATACATAGAATTTGTTAATCTCAGTCTGAAAACTTGTAATGCACAATCACAAACAGGTCGACAGGTGATATATTGTCATGTTAATAAAATTTGAGCGTTTTTGTTCACGCCCCGCAATTCATTATCTGATGTTTTAAAATTATGTTTGCTGTATAATAAAGATGGACATCTAATCGATTGATCTGCCCCGCAATTCGTTAAGTGATATTTTAAATTTTTTTTTTCTGTATCATACAGAAAAACATCTAACCGATTAATATGCCAAATTTAACTTAGATGGGACGTGTGCATATTATGCTAATGTACCGCCAAAGTTACGATGTGAGCGTCCTGAGAGGAATGAGTGTCCCGTGAGGAATGAGTGTCCTGTGAAAAATTTTTCACGCCCCGTAATTCGTTAAGTGATATTTTAAAATATTTTTTTCTGTATCATAGAGATGAACATCTAACCGATTAATATGCCAAATTTAACTTAGATGGGACGTGTGCATATTATGCTAATGTACCGCCAAAGTTACGATGCATTACACATGTGAGCGTCCTGAGAGGAATGAGTGTCCCGTGAGGAATGAGTGTCCCGTGAGGAATGAGTGTCCTGTGAAAGTTTTTTCACGCCCCGCAATTCGTTAAGTGATACTTTTAAATATTTTTTTCTGTATCATACAGATGAACATCTAACCGATTAATCTGCCAAATTTGACATGGATTGGACGTGTGCATATGATGCATTTTTTACGACAAAGTTACGGTGCAGTGCACATGCGAGTGTCCTGTGAGGTTTTTGCACGCCCCGCGATTCGTTAAGTGACATTTTAATATATTTTGTTATGTATCATATAGATGAACATCTAACCGATTAATATGCCAAATTTAACTTAGATGGGACGTGTGCATATTATGCTAATGTACCGCCAAAGTTACGATGCATTACACATGTGAGCGTCCTAAGAAGAATGAGTGTCCTGTGAGGAATGAGTGTCCCGTGAGGAATGAGTGTCCTGTGAGAGTTTTTTCACGCCCCGCGATTCATTAAAAGATATTTTTAAATTATTTTGTCTGTACCATACAGATGAACATATAAACTATTAGCATGCAAAATTTGACTCTGATTGGACGAGTGCATAATATGCAAATATACCGGCGAAGTTACGGTGCAATACATATATGTGAGTGTCCTGTGAGGAATGAGTGTCCTGTGAGAGTTTTTGTACGCCCCACAATTCGATAAGTAGTACTTTTTGTTAACTCCTTCTGTACCATACAGATGAACATCGAAAATTTATTCATTTTCGGTGCAGTGTCCAGTGCGGTTTTTGCACTTCCCACAATTCGTACATATACGCGATGTCTATTACTATCAACAAGTACATTTTAGCAAATGCTACGAAAAACAAGTAATAGATTTTAAAATGCATGATATTTGTTTGTTCTGTACTTCCTGCCGCTTGACAAATCGGAGAGCAATGTTACAAAGATATTACAAAAATATTGAATTGGTGACCTTTAGTCTTTATTTTGTCAAATATTGTAATTTTGTATTTCTTTTGGGAAAGGGCGTTGATAAGTTGCAAAAACTTGTGCCAAATCCCCCTGTACTTTTTGTCAATAAAATATATTTGGATAAAATAAATGCTACGACGAATTTACAGTAAGTTTAATGTGAGTGTCATGTCAGTTTTTTGCACGTTTTGTTGAATTGATAGGCGTGTAATAGATATGAATATTAACTAATAGTATAACTATTTTGAAGTCATCACTGAGTAAAGGGTAAATAGGTTAAGATTTTTGCGCTGCTCTACGAAATAAAGGCCTTAAATTTTAAACGTTAAAAACAACTGTTATTGGTAATGTACGAAAAGCAGTACTGCCGTCAATTATATGTTTAAATGTATTTAAACTTTAAAGTGCGTTAACTATGTAGACAGTGTATTTGCACTTTTACTAAATACGTGTAATTAGAAATTACATTAAAAGTTAAGACTGTGCATTTTCTTGGTGTACATGTTGATCGTGAGCGTTAGTTAAATATTGAAGGATTTTACTTTTCATTATATTTTATTAACCATAATTATTTGTTTACATCGTTCCTTTTTCAAAAGGTAATTAACAGTACAGTGTATATGAATTGATTGGTGATGCCAACTAACTCACTTTATATACATATACATGTATAATTATTATATACGGACTTGGGGAGAAAATATGTATATTGTAGGCGTAATAAAGTTAATTCTTGTAGAATTCTTATAAACGGACTTAGGGAGAAAATACGTATATTGTAGGCGTAATAAAGTTAATTCTTGTAGAATTCTTATAAACGGACTTTGGGAGAAAATACGTATATTTCGAGCATGATAAAGTTAATTTTTGTATAATTATTATATACGGACTTGGGGATAAAATACGTATATTTCAGGCGTAATAAAGTTATTTATTGTAGAATTCTTATAAACGGACTTAGGGAGAAAATACGTATATTGTAGGCGTAATAAAGTTATTTATTGTAGAATTCTTATAAACGGACTTAGGGAGAAAATACGTATATTGTAGGCGTAATAAAGTTGTTTCTTGTAGAATTCTTATAAAGGTACTTTGGGAGAAAATATATAAATGTACGTATATTTCGAGCATGATAAAGTTAATTTTTTGAATAATTATTATATACAGACTTGGGGATAAAATACGTATATTTCAGGCGTAATAAAGTTATTTATTGTATAATTCTTATAAACGGACTTTGGGAGAAAATAGGTGTATTTGTATTTCTTATATAACGGACATAGTTTTGAAGTTTGAGCAGTTCAATCACCAGTGACCATGCATGCCTGCGGCAAGGTACCCGAGGTTGGCACGGCGCCACAGGACACTCACTAGTTAGCCTAGTACACACTGTATTCGAAAGGTAAACAAAATCACGGGGCGTGCGAACACCTCGCGGGACACCCTGCAATGTAACTTTGACGGTGCATTTATATAATATGCACTCGTGCAATCAAGGTCAACTTTTGCATGGTAATAGGCTCAATGTGTATTTGTATGATACAGAAAAAATAATTCTAAAATATCATTTAATGAGTTGCGGGGCGTGCAAAAACAATCACAGTACACTCATTCCTCACAGGACACTCGTATGTTTATGGCATCGTAACTTCGTGTTCGCCGGTACATTTGTATAGTATGCACTCGTTATATCACAGTCAAATTTTACATGTTAATAGGTTAGATATTCATCTGTATGATACAGAAAAAATAATTCTAAAATATTATTTAATGAATTGCGGGGCGTGCAAAAACACTCACAGGACACTCATTCCTCACAGGTCACATTCCTCGCAGGACACTCGCAGTTTTATGGCACCGTTACTTCGTCTTCGCCGTTACATTTGCATGTTATGCACCCGTCCAATCAAAGTCAAATTTTGCATGTTATTAGGTTTAATATTCATCTGTATGATACAGAAAAAATAATTTTAAAATATCGTCTAATGAATTGCGGGGCGTGCGAAAACCTCACAGGACACTCGCATGTGCACTGCACCGTAACTATGTCGTTAAAAATGCATAATATGCACACGTCCAATCCAAGTCAAATTTTGCATGTTAATGGGTTCGATGTTCATCTGTATGATACAGAATTTTTTTTTTAAAAATATCACTTAACAAATTGCGGGGCGTGAAAAAACTCTCACAGGACACTCATTCCTCACAGGACACTCATTAGGCACACCCCTACTGACAGGTGACACTGACAGCCGACGACAAAATTCAATTTCAAATAGAATATTGTAAACTTACTGCACAAAGATTTCCTTTGATAATTGCACACCATAAACATCAAGAACGGTGAAATTGTTTTTCCATTAGTCGATCTTCTTCAGCACAACATGTTCAGTCTAAAACGTGATTTGTTTAAAACGCAAAATACCGTCTTCTAGTCCTCGGTTTCTTCCCGAAGTTCCCGCTAAAATCTCGCTTCCGGTAAGCTTATACGGAATCTGTTCAAAATCTAAATCCAGTCGATGTTATTCGTGTTTAATATTCTCGATTTTGTTGTTTTATTGCCTTATTTTTTCAAAAGATTACTTCTACAAACATATGAACATAACATGCTTGTACAAGCCACAATATGCATAACGTTACAAACGTATTTTCCTAAGCGGCCCTAAAGTCCAATCGGGCCGCTTATGCCATTTATTTTGCACATCAGCTGTGTACAGGCGAGACTCGCCTACGTACACAGGTAATGCAATCAAGCATGGTCATACGATATATATATATCATTCGACTGTTGCTAATTAATGAACGCTCCTGATGCGAAGTATTTTGTTTTTAGCACGCGGACACATACATCTAGACTTTACGGCATTGTAATGTTTTAACACACGTGGACTGTTCACATTACGATAATGATTACGTAACGTGTTGATAGTTGTTTAATCTGATCGGACGGGTTTGTATTATACTATATGTCAATTAAATGAGTTAAATCAGTTGCAGATATTTTTTTTGATATTTTTATTTCCACTGTTTTGTAATTTTATTTTTTATTTATTATTTATTTTTTTGCTGTAAATTTACGTGAAAAAAACACTTGACTTTTGTCAGATGCATTAGTTCAGTTATTAACGGTATATAACAGAAAGGAGTTTTGTACAATTGATCACATTGAACATGATGCAGTTTTCTTACAGGAGGTCTGAAATTGATTTTGGTACCAATTTTTTAAATGATCTATTGAAAACTTTTTTAGTGAATTTGAATGAGCTGACATCCATGATACATGTATAAGCTTATATATACTTGAGTATATTGTAACTTGCACATCTTTTCAGTTACATGAATTAAACAAATGTTGAATAAATTTAACAGTTAATCTTATTCTAAGTAGTAGTTTTTATTTGGCAATTTGCTGCCGCTTTCAAAAGTGTTATAATTACAAAAGAGGAATTGAAAGATGGTTTAATAGTTTACCTTTCTAGAGATGTTTATTTTACAGACAGAATATTAGAAGGAAGTTTTAGGCATGCTCATGTTGAATATATATAATTGGTAAACTATACATCCAAGTTTTGTAAGTATGAAAACCTTCAAATTTAGTGATAACAAATTAGCTTGTTGCGAGCATAACAGAAAATGACTAGCTATTTGTGAATAAACAGAAAAGTGACTAGCTTGCAACTAGCTCGCGCAAGCTCGTGACTAGCTCATTGCAGAATGAGACAAGCTCGGCAAAATGATCGCTGAAATCTTTGCAAGCTAGTACTACCATACCATGCACATATTTCGAGCTAATTGCGAGCTTGATAGCTTCAAACTAGCTAGTCTCTAGCTTGTTTCTAGCTAGTGACCAGCATGTATTTTTGTAAGGGTTATAATCAAACACTCTTCATAGATGAAAGGGTCTTAATGTGCTTTAGCAAAATTGTGAATTTTATGACCCTGGGGTCTCATGTTTGCCCCTGGTGAGGGAGTAAATTTTAATATAGTTTATGTAGGGAAATCACATTTTTGAAAATTATTTCTTGGATTTCTATTGGGATTCATTCTAGCTTGGTTAACATTATTAGTATGGGAGGAAAGCTTAATGGTTTCCACATGTTGGCCCCGACTGACCCTTTAAATTGATGGGTTGGGCCAAAATGGGTCAATTAAATTAACTGAAATATATTTCAAATCTCAGGTGACTGTTAAGGCCTATCGGCCTCGTTTTATTTATTAGCTCACCGTGGCGTCCAGCGTCTGCTGTCCATCCGTCAACAATTGACTTCTACTTCATAACCCTTATTGGAATTAAACAAAACTTGACTGGTAGCATCGTTAAGGTTTGGGGATTTAAAATTGTTCAAATAGTGGGGCTTACCCTGCGGGGGCCTGAAATCAAGGGCCAAAGGGGGTCGATTTGGCTGAATTGATATAAACAACTTCTTCTCTGAAACTAAGCAATGGATATCGTTCATAGATGTCTGGTAGCATTGTTATAGATTTTGAATTCTTATTTGTACAAATAGTGGGGCTGACCCCACGGGGGCCTGAGGGCGGGCCAAAGGGGTAATTTGTTCAAACGACTTCTCTGAAATGAATGAAGAATGGATATCACTCATATTTTACTGGTTACACCCCTACTGACCGTAGGCCGGTGGTTTTTCTCCGGGTCCTCCGGCTTTCCTCCACCTCCAAAACCTGGCACGTCCTTAAATGACCCTGGCTGATAATAGGACGTTAAACAAAAACAAACAAACCAAATTCAAACCTGTACAAATAGGGTGCTGCCCCCGTGAGGGGAGGGAGGCTTAGGGGCAGGGTCAAAAGAGGTCCATTTGGCAATATTGATATTAACAACTTCTATTGGACTGAGCAATGTTTGACATTTATATTTCAGTGGTAAAATCCCTAGGTAGCTGGGATTTTAATTCATACAAATGATGTGGCTGACCCCAGGGGCCTTAGGGACAGGTCAAATAGGATCAATTTGCCTTTAATATTGCTATAAACAAATTTCAGGAAGTACAGTAATCAATAGATATCACCAATATTTCACTGGTAGCATCCCTAGCGGGTTGGGATTCAAAATTCAAATGTCACAGGGGTCAAAAAGGTTAAAATCTTTAAATGACATCTCAATAACGAAGTGGCCAAGAGACTTGATATTAGGTCCATAGTATGCTGTGGTAAAGGGCTACCAAGTTTGTTCATATGAATGACCTTAACCGTCATTCAAGGTCACAGGGCTAAATATGCAAAAAAATCTTTTGCACAAGTTCTTGATAACCAAAAGGCCAACAGACCTGATATGGAGTTTTAAGCATTGTTTGGTAAAGGGTTATAAAGACTGTTCAAATGATTGACCTTGACCTTAATCCAAGGTCACAGGGGTCAAATATGCTAAAAGATACCAAAACTCGCAGGTGACCGTTAAGGCCCAGTGGCCTCTTTCGTTATATTTTTGGAACCATCGAGATACAGGCCCTCTGACCTCTTGTTTAAATATATATATATAATTTTGGTTGCCATGGTAACCTAGCCAGTATACACAGGTTTTGTGTTCTGGCTAACGTCTCATCAGTCCTTAGACAGTGTTTTCATTTAGAACCGGTCGCCGACCAAATTGACCGGTTAGAATGGTGTTTTGGCCGGTTCAAATGACTTAATTCACTTTTTAAAAAATGTCTAAAAAACAAATTATCGTAATCCTCAGATACATGTGGATTTAATGATAACGACAAAACAAAAATAGTTAGTTTACCAGTCGTACTGAGCTGATCAGAACGTGCCTACTTGTGCCCCGTTTTTCTACTTTCATTTTGATATCAAGATCACACGTAGTATCGCAAGCGCAAGATCGTCACTGCCTTTGAAAGGACAGTTTTAAAACCCATTTAAAAAAAACGTCCAATTGACACAGATTGATCGCGGCAAAAAATGGAATCGTTAAGGCCCAGGAAAAAAATGAAAATTTCAGACTTCTTCGCCCGTTCCAACAGGGAATCAGAAGCAGGTGATTTGAACTCAACATTGCAAATTGCACCAATTCAAGTTATAGCGACTGTGATGCTTCCGGTCTATTCAATTCTGATCACGAGGCGAGTTGACGGTCAAACTCAAAGTCGTAAGTCGTGCGACATACAGCGATAGGCCTATTCTAGTTTCAAATGATGCTTGTTGTGTCAAGTGACGCATCATACACCAATTTATTGTTAATACTTCAAAATGTCATATTTAAAAGCTGACGGAAATCGATAATGCAATGTGAATCTTTCAAAACGAAAAGTAATAGTTTTCAGAAAAGGTGGATTACTGAGGCAATTAAAAAATGGTTTTTCAATGATGAAAGAATTGATGTGGTATCTTCTTAAATATGGTTATACCTCACATAACACAATTTGTAAAAAGATTATTGAAAGTTAAATAGTCAACATGTAATCTGGCTGTAGGAGTGGGAATATTTCCTGTATGTTTTCTTTGTTATAAAAGATGTTTAAAATATTGGTTTAAAACTCTGAAATGGACTCCTCAAGATATCCAAAGAAATGTTATGAAATCATTTTAATGTTGGTAAAACTACGTAATGGTAGAATGACACGGGCTACACATAGACATATAAGAAATTTATTATATAAATTTGGATTTCATTATGTATTGATAAATAGATGATGTAAATTATTTTTGAGCCTTTTTTACACAAAGAGTGAAATATACATGTACTCAACTTTTGTCTAAATATGTTGTATACAGATGTTACACAATTGTACTGTACAAAATGTATTATGGGCTGCTGGCCTCAGAATTACTCAATTAAAACCTTGAACTTGAAACTTTGAAATTGAAAGTAAAAAATAGAAACCATAACCGTTTCAATTATTTCTTGTTTAAGGCATAGTTCAAAGTGCTGAGACACTAAATCATAGTAAATAACTCAGAGTTAGTTTGTTGCTCTGGTTTACTAACTTCAGGAAACTGAAGTCCCTTCAGGAAAAACTATACACTAACAAATTGGCTGCCCATTCTCAACTTCTGTTACAGTTATTGAAAACCTGGTTCAGAATAATAGTGTGCTCAGAATGCTTCAGAATACACCTACAAGCACATAGATTTCAAAAAAAATCCAGGGGGGGTAACCCCCCCCCCCAAACCCCAAACCCCAAACCCACACCCCACCGGGATGCTGGCTATGCCAGCATGTGACCTGTTACTATTCATTTGTAGCCTTTTACAAATATTTTTATTGAAAACCCTGCTTAGATAAATTATGTTCAAACTTGCTTAAGTGGTGGAACTTATTATTGTCTACTTTCTAAGACATCCGATATTTCCAGAACCGTTGCCATGGAAATATTGAGATATTTTCTCATTAGACTGAATATTACATATACATGTACACGTTTTTTGGAGGGTAGCAAATACAACTGTGCTATGCCATGGTTGCAAATGAGAGGTAGCAGGGTATTAGTTGACTTACAGTTCTAGTTTGTATTTGCTATTTTCCTGTAGACCTCTAATATATAACTTAAGACAGGTGAAATGTGAAGGTTCATGCCCTAAAATTATATCATAGGTAGTTTTGAGGATGGATAGTATATCCAGCATTAATGATTATCAAACTATTTTGGAGCTTTTTGTGCTATTAGTCAAATCTCTCCAAGAGAAAATACTTCTGATGGTATTATAGATGGGATCCAAATGGGATTTAAACATTTTCGGTCAGTCCGAAATCCAAGATGGCTTATGGCAACCATCTTGAAAAAACTCATTTTAAATGTCTTCTCCAGTTCCACTGTTACCATTGAGTTTAAAACTGGTTTGAATGTTAAGGAAGGGGAGTCAAATTGTGTATAAGATAAATTAGATAACTGTATAAGTGTGTATATCTATATCAATGTATTTTACACATTCTGACAAATATCTCCCTGACTTTTGTATATAGACAGTGAAAACTGTGTCAGATTGTGTATAAGACATCTATATAGATATACACAAGAGAGTGAGACCTGTGTCAGATTGTGTATAAGACATCTATATAGATATACACAAGACAGTGAGACCTGTGTCAGATTGTGCATAAGACATCTATATATACACAAGACAGTGAGACCTGTGTCAGATTGTGTATAAGACATCTATATAGATATATACAAGACAGTGAGACCTGTGTCAGATTGTGTATAACATATCTATATAGATATACACAAGACAGTGAGACCTGTGTCGGATTGTGTATAAGACATCTATATAGATATACACAAGACACTGAGACCTGTGTCAGATTGTTTATAAGACATCTATATAGATATACACAAGACAGTGAGACCTGTGTCGGATTGTGTATAAGACATCCAGTGTTCGAAAGTAAAGGTGGTCCGATGGCCCGAGGCCACAGAAAATCTGATCGGTCTATGTAAAAATTCATTGTGTTGGACCGATTGGCTATGCAATTTTTCAGTCTTGATATTAAATTTTCCTCGTGACACATGATAACAAAATCTTTCCTTGTCTTTTGACTAATGATCCAGTAATAAATGAGCACAAAATAAAAGTAAATCTTCCGAGAAAAGCGCGTCAGCAGGGTGTATTTGCTTCAAGCGTCTGAGTGATTTGACACCGAACGATGCAAGCGTTTGCATGACGCAGTTATTCAAAACAACATGGCGCACATGTTAAAGTATTATGAAGGTGCTAAACCAAATACGAAGCGAAAACATTCCTCTGCTTATTCCTCGGCGACACAGTTACATGCTAAACGAAAGGCATATGACGACAACACCAGAGAAAGGACTTTTCAACGCCACTGGCTTGTTGGAAGAGACTGGTTATGTTACGAGGTCGAGGACAACGTGATGAAATGTAGGTACTGTTGTGAAAAGAAAAATAAGCATGGTACGGGAAATTCGCTGTCCCAGATATGGGTTGATGGTACAAATAACTTTAAATTAGATAGTGTCAAGGCCCATGAGAAAGTATAAGCCATAAAGATGCCGAGAAGGCATTCTTAAACAAACGAGAGCCAAATAAGTCGGAGGGAGTCACAGCAATGAGACAGCTCAGCTTAGCTCAATTACAAAATCTGAGGAACAAGTTCAGAAATGCCCATGCGGTAGCAAAACAGGATTTTTCATTTCTTGATTATGTTGCACTTTGCCGTCTTGATAGAGCAAAAAAACTAGACAATGGGATCACATATGAGAATGACAAATCCTGCCGGATATTTGTACACAATATAGCTATGGTCGAATCAGAAAAAACTGTCAACATGTTAAATGATGCCAGCTTCTTTTCAATAAAATAAATTTTAAAAAATAAAATTTAAAAAAGAACTGATTAACAATCACAAATAAAAATCTTATTAACAATTACAATTGATTCTCATTTTTTTATTTCATTAACAACATTGCACTTATTTCACAATAAGTTTAACGACTATCACTCTGCTACTAAAAGCATGTTGTAAAAAATGGGTCTATGGAAAAATTACTTGGGCTATGGAATTTCAGTTTTCTGTAGACCTATTGTCTATGGAGAATTCAGAGTTACTTTCAGACACTGGACATCTATATAGATATACACAAGACAGTGAGACCTGTGTCGGATTGTGTATAAGACACCTATATAGATATACACAAGACAGTGAGACCTGTGTCAGATTGTGTGTAAGACATCTATATAGATATACACAAGTCAAAGCAATGAGACCTGGGTCAGATTGTGTATAAGACATCTATATAGATATACACAAGACAGTGAGACCTGTGTCAGATTGTGTATAAGACATCTATCTAGATATACACAAGACAGTGAGACCTGTGTCAGATTGTGTATGAAACATCTATATAGATATACACAAGACAGTGAGACCTGTGTCAGATTGTGTATAAAACATCTATATAGATATACACAAGACAGTGAGACCTTTGGTCGGATTGTATGTAAGACATCTATATAGATATACACAAGACAGTGAGATCTGTGTCAGATTGTGTGCAAGACATCTATATAGATATACACAAGACAGTGAGACCTGTGTCAGATTGTGTATAAGACATCTATATAGATATATACGCAAGACAATGAGACCTGTGTCAGATTGTGTATAAGACATCTATATAGATATACACAACACAGTGAGACATGTGTCAGATTGTGTATAAGACATTTATATAGATATACACAAGACAGTGAGACCTTGGTCAGATTGTGTATAAGACACCTATATAGATATACACAAGACATTGAGACCTTGTTCAGATTGTGTATAAGACATCTATATAGATATACACAAGACAGTGAGACCTGTGTCAGATTGTGTATAAGACATCTATATAGATATACACAAGACAGTGAGACCTGTGTCATATTGTGTATAAGACATCTATATAGATATACACAAGGCAGTGAGACCTGTGTCAGATTGTGTATAAGACATCTATATAGATATACACAAGACAGTGAGACCTGTGTCAGATTGTGTGCAAGACATCTATATTGATTTACACAAGACAGTGAGACCTTGGTCAGATTGTGTATAAGACATCTATATAGATATACACAAGACAGTGAGATCTTGGTCAGATTGTGTGTAAGACATCTATATAGATATACACAAGACAGTGAGACCTGTGTCGGATTGTGTATAAGACATCTATATAGATATACACAAGACAGTGAGATCTTGGTCAGATTGTGTGTAAGACATCTATATAGATATATAGTCAAACCTCTCTATAACGACCGCCCAAGGGGATGTTAGAAAAATGGTCACAATAGACAGGTTGCCTTTATAGACAGGACAAAATTATTGCACCAACCAATTTATAGGAAACTGCCATAAATAACTTGTCATTGAACAGGGCATTCAGAAGTCAAATAAATGCATAAACTTTATAAATCTGAAGGAATTAATCTTTAATGATTTTGTGGACCCAAAGACAAAATATAACTCAAAATTGTCTTATGGATAATTATACCCCCGCAACGAAGTTAGGGGGGGTATACTGGAATCAGGTTGTCCGTCCGTCCGTCCGTCCGTCCGTCTGTCGGTAGAAGCATTTTGTCCAGACAACTCCTCCTAAACCGATGGGCCAATTTCAATGAAACTTCACACAAATATAGAAGACCATGTGAAGATGTGCATGCCACTTTATTTTTCTCAAAATTATGGTTGCTATGGCAACTGGTCACTATAAACAGGTTTTCTGATAAGAACCAAAACTTTAAGTTTGTCCGGACAACTCCTCCTAAACGGAAGGGCCGATTTCAACGAAACTTCACACAAATATAGGGGACCATGTGTAGATGTGCATGCCACTTTATTTTTCACAAAATATGGTTGCTATGGCAACTGGTCAATATAAACAGGTTTTCTGATAAGAACCATAACTTTTAGTTTGTCCGGACAACTCCTTCTAAACCAAAGGGCTGATTTCAATGAAACTTCACACAAATATAGAAGACCATGTGTAGATGTGCATGGCGCTTTCTTCTTTTTTTTTGAATTATGGTTGCTATGGCAACTGGTCACTATATTACTGGGTAAGCCTCTAGTTAACAGTTCCATTTTACCATTGCAGATTGCGGGGGTATTAGTCAGCCAACCTGGCGACAGTTCTAGTTTTTTTTTCAATATTTTGTTCTGAAATAACGCTATATGTATCTATCAAATTATCTCCCTTTCTTTCTTAAATAAAGAAAAAGAATACACAATAATTGATTAATTATATTTGTGTTACTACTAATTATTTTGTGATATAGTCGAACTTCTTAAAACCAAAAGATTTTTTTCTGACCCAAATTGAAATCCGTATATTTGTGGCAGTTTACGACTTTTTATTAGTATTGACTAATTAAAGATGGCGGCAGTATCAACGCTACGATTAAGAAAGGCATTATTTTTCATTCAAACAACTTCTTCTCAATAACCAAGAGGCCCAAGGACTAAAATTGGGCCTGTTGCATGCTGGGGTGAAGGGCTACAAAGTTTGTTCAAATAAATGACCTTGACCTTCATTCAAGGTCACATTGGTCAAATAGGCTATAATCTTCAAACGACTTCTTCTCAATAAACAAGAGGCCCAGGGACTTGATATTGGGCCTGTAGCATGCTGGGGTGAGGGGCTACAAAGTTTGTTCGAATAAATGACCTTGACCTTCATTCAAGGTCACATGGGTCAAATAGGCTATAATCTTCAAACGACTTCTTCTCAATAACCAAAAGATCCAGGGACTTGATATTTTGCCTGTAGCATGCTGGGTGAAGGGCTACAAAGTTTGTTCCAATAAATGACCTTGACCTTCATTCAAGGTCAGATTGGTCAAATAGGCTATAATCTTCAAAAGACTTCTTCTCAATAACCAAGAGGCCCAGCGACTTGATATTAGGCTTTTAGCATGCTGGGGTGAAGGGCTACCAGGTGTGAAATCGGCTTAAATCTGTAAACAATAATTTTGCGATAGCCAAGAGCCTCCGAGACCTCCGAGACCTGACCTGACATCTATATATACACATGACAGGAAGACCGGTGTTAGATTTTACATCAGATATCTATTTGGAATCTGTTACATATCCTAACTAACCATGCTTGAAGAGTTTAATCTGGTTTAACGGAAATTTGTTGGAATAAATTTCTGAAATGTTTTATTTTTTTGGCTCACTTCCCTGATGTGTTGCATCCGTCGTCTGACCGTTCAAATGAATGACCTTGACCAACATTCAAGGTCACAGGGGTCAAATAAGCTAAACTACTTAAACAATTTCGCAATAACCAATTTAAGGGGCCCAGAAACTTGATATTGGGTCTGTGACATCCTTGGATAATTTGTCCAGACAACTCCTCCTAAACCGAATTGCCAATTTTAATGAAACTTCACGCACATATAGAGGACCATATGCAGATGTGCATCTCACTTCCTTTTCCTCAAAATTATGGTTGCTATGGCAACTGGTCACTGTATTACTGGGTTATCTTATCTCTAATTAAGAGTTCCAAATCACCATTGACTTTGCAGATTGTAGGGGTATTAGTCAGCCATCCTGGCGACAGTTCTTGTTACAGTTGGTACTCAATGATATCACAGCTGATTGATGTCTGGTTGTAAAAGTTTGGTACCCACTGGTATCACAGCTGATTGATGTCTGGTTGTAACAGTTTGGTACCCAGTGGTATCACAGCTGATTGATGTCTGGTTGTAACAGTTTGGTACCCAATGGTATCACAGCTGATTGATGTCTGGTTGTAACATTTTGGTACCCAATGGTATCACATCTAATTGATGTCTTTCTCAGAAATTACTGACAGGATCTTTCTCAATTTTCATATGCAAGTTCTCCTTGATCCCTAGTTGTGCATAATGCATTTCAAATTTGGGATCTGTTGGAAAACCAACATAGTAGAGTAGTAGACAGACGTCCATCTTGGATTTTGACAATTGTTATTGCTATTTCTCTGAAAGTACTGAAGGGATCTTTCTCAAATTCCATATGTAGGTTTTCCTTTGTCCTAAGTTGTTGATATTGCATTTTAGGATCAAATGGGAAATAACATGGCCGACATGCATAAGGCAATCCTGGATTTTGACAATTGAAGTTTGTTACTGCTGTATATATAGTGTTATATAGAGGTTCCCCAACGAGTGGAGATTGTTTATCATTTTTATCCAACTCGAGTTGGTTAATTTTCTAATTTTGAAAAGACACGAGCTTTTGTTTTGGTTCGCTACTTGTAGGCCTATAATCGATGCAATATCTCGCTTCCGTGCGTCGTCTATTTTATCATCATCAAATTATATTTCGTTCGACACAAACCCCAGATTAATCGACATTTCCATGAGGACACCCCTCTCACCCAGTTATGTTGAGCTCGGAAAAATCCACAAAACATGTCCATGCTGATCTTTTGAAGACAGGCGGTAAAAAAAAAGAAGATAAGTGAGAGTAGCAAAAATAGTCCGTGGTCAAAAGCCAGAGGTTAGCCAATCAAATTCCTTGAAGGTCACAAATGACCAATCGGAGGCTTAGAAAATGGTTACACACTGCGATGTGTAAACAAAAACAATAACACACTGCTACGCATTTTATCACGTGCCATATCAATTGTGAAACAAGCATGGGTATGGGATAAATAAAGTTATTAAACGTTTTGAAGGAAGAATGAAAAAAGGGAGAAGAAGAGTAAAGATCAGTCTTTCATTTGACTGATATGGATTATCAATGGTGGGCGCCAAGATCCTATTCAATCAGGCTGCTGTGACCTGTTTGGCTGATTACTTTCCACACAATATATTTTGAAGAAATGATCAGATTTTTATGAAACTTGCTTGGTAGACTTGTTACTTAATGTGTTCATTAATTTCACAGGAACTTGATGACTGAACACAAATACATGTAATGATTCTTAATGCTATGTCATATGACTTTGATTTTGTGTAATGAAATATTTGCGTAGGTGGGGGATCTTGACAACTATGTCCTTGTTGTATTTTGAAACCATTGAGATTCCCATCCCATAACCATATATAGTATTACTGGGCACCAAGAGATAAACACAATCCTGATGAAAAATAAGGCCAGGGATATTTCCTCACCCTAAGGGGCTGAGTTTCTTAAAACACAGTCATGTTGTAAAAACAATCCCTGTGGTCTTTCCACACCCCTGAGGAGCCTCATGAACATTGTTTCTGGGTTTGATCTTTGAAGCAGTTGAGATTTTCACCCCTAAACTATTTATAGTATTGTTTGACCTCATTAAGTAAAGCTATTGGCCTCTTGTTTATGTTATCACTGATAAACATTTTTTATAAAATAATGAGATTTTAATGATGCAAGTTAAGATAATTCAAAGATTATATTTGATAGAAATATACAAAACTATTAACGCATTAGCTTCCATTACTCATACATGTACGGTACAGCATGTCATTAGTGACATTACATGTGTTTTTCTTTCATTTTTGTTTGTTTACTAATCGTATCTACTTTGCCTTCATTTATCCCAGATGCACTTGACAAAGAAACCGAATATAAGCGCAGTATGAGACGGAAACTGGAAACAAAAAATATCAAATTGACTTTCATTGGTCATGCTCGAGCAGGGAAAACATCTTTGATGAGGCAGTTACTAAGGAAGCAAATCAAACCTGGAGGCCCAGAACCTACTAATATGGCTGAGCTACTATCCAAACGAATAAGATACAAACTTGGAAAGAGTGGAAAGGAAAGGGAAAAAATAGAGAAAGGAAAGGACGCAGAGTTATGCAGTCAACGCTTACGGCAACACCACAGGAATGTAGACGATGGAACCGTACAGGAAATGGAAACATCGAATGCACTTTCAAACGGTATTTTTTAAATGACATTTGAGCGTATGTGAGTATATACTGATTCTCGGTATTGCCATGATCAAGTCTCCATGTATCGACATTTAAGCCCACCATCTGATAAAAGTGGTCTGTTTATGTTGGCTTTCTTTTGTGTGTGTTGTTGGTCGTCTGTCTGTGAACAATCCTTGTTCTGACATTTTCTTGAAATGACTGGAAGGATAAGACTTGATATTTCTTTTCTCTTCTGAATCCCTAGTTATTTCATCAAGCCTGAAGGGCGGGTGAACTTATCGGTATGCCATGGCGCAGAGTTCATCAGCTTTCTTTCCATCTGTCAGCCATTCATCAACACTTCATTAAAATTGCTACTAGTCCTGGACACATTTTTAGGTCACCTGAGACAACGATCTCGAGTGACCTATTCTAATCGCCCTTTGTCCGTCGTAAGGCGTCATCTGTCCATAAACAATTTACATTTTTGACTTCTTCTTAGAAATCCCTGAACGATATTTTGCGTAAACGTCAACCATAACTGTGAAGTATATGGTCCCCATCCCCCAGGGGACTGAGGGGCAAAGAGGGGCAAATTAACTGAAATTTCAAGAAACCTTCTCCACACCCAAATAAAGTTAAATCAAATTCTCTTAGTTGATGGAAGGGTCTAAAGATCCTTTACCAAATTTATGAATTTTATGACACTGGGATCCATGTTTGCCCCTGGGGAGGAGGTAAACTTTCCTATAGTTTATAAAGGGAAATCACATTTTTGACTATAATTTGTTTGATTTCTTTTAGAATTCCTTCTTATTTGTTTAGAATTAGCAGATTTTAAAGGCAGTTTGATGGTATGCAAATGTTGGCCCGACTGACCCCCAGCGTCTGATGAGCAGGGTCAAAAAGGATAAAATTGACAGAAATATTTCAAAACTCAGGTGAACAATTGAGCATAGGAGATATTGATGATTTATAAATGGAAGGTGTGGCTTTTTAGGGACCAAAGAGACCTGGGGTCCAAAAGGAGGAACTAAAAAAACCACAACAAACAAATTCAAAATTTTAGCTCACCTGGACCAAAGGTCCTGTGAGCTTATGCCATGGTCCGTCAACAATTTTCTTAAATTGCTACTGTCATAAAATACTATGCGGATTTTAATCAAATGTGGTCAAAAACATCCTTTGGAAAGGGGAAAATATTTTGCATAAATGGTGACTCTGACCGTCAAGTGGACAGAGGGGCGGGCCCAATAGGGGAAATAGAGGTAATGCCTATAATTGGCTACTTGTCATAAAGTTATGAATGGACTTGAACCCAATTTAGTCATGCTTTCGATGGAAGATATGAAATTTATCGTTTACTTTTTCCTTATTTTTTTTCGGCGGCCATGTGCATCAAAAGAGTAAACAGAACACATATTGGTTTGTAGACTAAACGTGCACATTTTATTCTTAGTTATGTATACCTGAACGTTTTACTTCACCTGTGCACCTGTATAAACTATGGGATGATGTGGGACCGACAGCCGGAAACTAACAATAGGCTCTGGTAACACCGTTACGGGTGATCGGTTACACTCGGTCAATCAGACGAGGCCAGCAAATTTTACCCGAGACAGTATGACGCCTCGATGTTCGACACAAAAATGAAAATTTTGGTATAGTTAAGAAGGAAGGCCGGGACCACAAAATATATTCGACACAACCGCAGTATTCGATTCAACAGTGTTCGAATCATCCGTGCTTAATTTACTAAGATAAAGAAGGGGAAAAATCGGGACCGAACGAAATGTTCGTCTCATCAGATGTATTCGATTCAACCGTGTTCGACACAAGTGAGTTTTACTGTATGTAATAAATAATTTCATTTTTTTTTTACACATTTAAGGACCATATAATTCACAATTTTGTTGACCTTTGATCATGAAAGCTTCCTGCCAAATTTCATTGAATTTGGTTTGGCAGTTTCGGAGAAGAGGAAAATGTAGCTTGTTTATGATTGGAAGACGGACAAGGACAGACAAAAGGCGATAAGAACCCATGGAGGTCACTGGAGACTTTGTCTCAGGGGATCTAAAACTAAAGTGCAGTATACCTCATTACCTCATAAAGGCAAGGACAAGATAGTTTTAAGTTTAAAGCCGTACTATATAGGTATACTGTATCAAAACCTTTTACTGTTTCTGGGAAAAGGATGGAGAAACAGAATATGCATGGTCAGAAATCCACTGAGAAGTTGTTCAAAAAGGGGGATAACTCTTATACAATTGTCACAAAGGTGACTTGTGTCTTTAATACCCCAGTAGGCCTAATTTGTCAACATTATAAAGTCTGTAGAAGAAATCAACTTTACATATCAATTTAGTTAAGTTACAGTCATTAGGAACAAAAATCTACAGCAACTCTCATAATGACACTTTTGATTTCAGCTTTGTGTTCTTTCATTTTCTTCTATGCTAAGTATTACTATTTTTTGTTTTGGTGACTATATCAAAATGTGTCAGAGAAAAAATTGTTGAAGTGTTCAACTTTGAATCAGTGAAAAAAGAGTTCATTTCTTTGATTTAAAATTATTACAAAAAAGAACCATAAGTGGATTTTCTCTAATTAAGTAGGTGGTTGCCATGGCAACCAAAATGCAAATAAACCTTTTTTTTTTTAAATTTCATAATAATTGTATCATTGAAAATGTCAATTCATTTCTTATTTTTAGGAGATGAATTAAAATGTGGTTAAAAAGTTCAATTTAAATACCGATATATATATATTGTTTTGTGAGAAAAAATGTGCGGAAACATGTCAGAAATCATGAAAATATGGGAAAATTTGAATCATTATACCAAAAGCGCCTCTAAGTTGCCAGCCAATTTTATTAAAAGAGATGATTGCTCAATAGCAAAGAAACTTCAAGACCTGATATTAGGCCAATAGTATGCTGGAATAAAGGACTGAAAATTTAATTGACATGAATAAAACAAGCCTACTCTGATATTTGAATATAGTGGTTATCTGCTTAGTATCTGTAGAAATGACCTAGATCAACTTCAAAGTTGCTGTAGAGCCAGGTGAGCGATACAGGCCATTGGGCCATGTACTAGTAATTAAGATAATGTTTCGGGTACTTGCACAATTTGGATATTTTGTTCCAAAATAGTTAATTACCTTTCTGAATGTATATATTTTATGTGTTATTATTGGCCATCCAGTGAGTAATATTCACTCCTCTCGACATACAGCTCGTGCACGAGCTTGACCAGTAAAATGACCCCTCATTAGCATAAAGTTTTCATTGGCCAGCCTTTAGGTGCCTTTTTGGAGTAGTGCCTTCCAATTTGTCCTCTCACTTCCGGTGGCAGGACTGATACCATTGTATCTCCTTTCTTGAAAAACCCACCCTTCCCTCCCTTTTTGAGACTAAATTTGTATGAAATTAATGATGTTCCCTCAATGGTTTAAATAAATAAGTTTAGGTAATTTTTGCTAAGGCATCGCATAAAACTTTGTACAGTATTTTTCAGTTGCTTAATTGGCAATGTATTTAACATATTGAATTAATAGCGTTTACATGTAAATGATTTAACTTTACAACTATTGTTCAATCTGATAAATATTATGTGTCTAGGAATGAACGGCTGCTTGTGAGTGCAGAAAGTGAAGGAAATTATAATATTTATAGGTATTCTGTGTATAGCCCTTTCACCTCCTTTCATAGGTATTAGTGAATATTGATGGACTTTAATATATTCAAGACATCTGATCTGGGGTGAAAAGGCTTTTGTATACTTTATCATATTTAATTTTTTCATTAAATGGCAAAACATATGACTTTTTTATATATATATAAGGGGAAGTAATTATGAAGTGGTTGCGGGCATAAATGTAAAATACGTGTGTTTTTTTTTTGGTTTTTTTTTGTTCCCTGAAATAATCATGTTTATTTAATATTGGCTATTAATATATCTGTACTAAGGTTCCCCTTTTGCAATCTGTTAATAACAATGAACTCTATATATTATAGGTGATCAACCATCCCGGATTACACGGGATTAAGTTCCCGGAAAATCATTATTTTTTCCCCTAAAGCCCAATTTGGTACATTTACTGAGTCAGGGATAAATTTATCCGCCATCTTTAATTGGACAATACTAATATAAAGTTGTAAACTGCCACAAAAATCCGGTTTTCAATTTAGGTCAGAAAAAATTAAAAACACTTTTTAAGAAGTTTGTTTTATGTCACAATAGAACTAGTAGTAAAACAAAAATTGATCAATTACTGTGTAATTATTATTTGAGAAATTTAAATATTAAAATGTAGCCTGAGGTAAATTACACCTGTGCAAGCTCATGAAGAACATCCCCAAAATACAACGAAAATGTCACATTCTTTTTTCACGCACTTTCTCCCTCATTTTGGATGTGGAATGAGAGATCTCCCTCATTGGAGGTTTCAGTGGTTGACATGTATTACATGTATATGAACTCTTGTTGTAATGTAAACGCCAGAGCTGTGGTATGTGTTATGATCTAATAACTTAACAACATCATATAATAGCTGAACTATATCCTATAATAACTGAACCATATCATATAATAACTGAACCATATCATATAATAACTGAACCATATCATATAATAGCTGAACCATATCATATAATAGCTGAACCATATCATATACATTTGTAATAGCTGAACCATATCATATAATAACTGAACCATATCATATAATAACTGAACCATATCATATAATAACTGAACCATATCATACAATAGCTGAACAGTATCATATGATAACTGAACCACATATAATAACTGAACCACATCATATAATAACTGAACCACATCATATAATAGCTGAACCATACCATATAATAACTGAACCACATCATATAATAACTGAACCATATATAATAACTGAACCACATCATATAATAGCTGAACCATATCGTATAATAACTGAACCATATCATATAATAACTGAACCATATCATATATTAGCTGAACCACATCATATAATAGCTGAACCATATCAAATAATAACTGAACCATATCATATAATAACTGAACCATATCATATAATAGCTGAACCATATTGTATAATAACTGAACCACATCATATAATAACTGAAACACATCATATAATAGCTGAACCACATCATATAATAGCTGAACCAAATCATATAATAGCCTTGACATACAGTATCATATAATAACTGAACCACATCATATAATAACTGAACCACATCATATAATAGCTGAACCATATCATATAATAACTGAACCAAATCATATAATAACTGAACCACATCATATAATAATTGAACCACATCATATAATAACTGAACCACATTATATAATAACTGAACCACATCATATAACTGAACCACATCATATAATAGCTGAACCACATCATATAATAGCTGAACCATATCATATAATAGCTGAACCACATTATATAATAGCTGAACCACATCATATAACTGAACCACATCATATAATAGCTGAACCACATCATATAATAGCTGAACCACATTATATAATAGCTGAACCATATCATATAATAGCTGAACCACATCATATAATAACTGAACCACATCATATAATAACTGAACCATATCTTATAATAGCTGAACCATATCATATATTAGCTGAACCACAATATATAATAACTGAACCACATCATATAATAACTAAACCACATCATATAATAGCTGAACCACATCATATAATAGCTGAACCATATCATATAATAGCTGAACCACATTATATAATAGCTGAACCACATCATATAACTGAACCACATCATATAATAGCTGAACCATATCATATAATAGCTGAACCATATCATATAATAGCTGAACCACATTATATAATAGCTGAACCATATCATATAATAGCTGAACCACATCATATAATAGCTGAACCATATCATATAATAGCTGAACCATATCATATAATAGCTGAACCATATCATATAATAGCTGAACCACATTATATAATAGCTGAACCACATCATATAACTGAACCACATCAAATAATAACTGAACCACATTATATAATAGCTGAACCATATCATATAATAGCTGAACCACATCATATAATAACTGAACCACATCATATAATAACTGAACCATATCTTATAATAGCTGAACCATATCATATATTAGCTGAACCACAATATATAATAACTGAACCACATGATATAATAACTGAACCACATAATATAATAATTTAACCATATCATATAATAACTGAACCAAATCATATAATAACTGAACCATATCATATAATATCTGAACCATATATAATAACTGAACCATATCGTATAATATCTGAACCACATCATATAATAGCTGAACCATATTATATAATAGCTGAACCACAATATAAAATAACTGAACCATATCATATAATAACTAAACCACATCATATAATAGCTGAACCACATCATATAATAGCTGAACCACATCATATGATAGCTGAACCATATCATATAATAGCTAAACCACATTATATAATAACTGAACCACATCATATAATAGCTGAACCATATCATATAATAGCTGAACCACAATGTATAATAACTGAACCACATCATATAATAACTGAACCACATCATATAATGACTGAACCATATCATATAATAACTAAACCACATAATATAATAATTTAACCACATCATATAATAACTGAACCACATTATATAATAACTGAACCATACCATATAATAGCTGAACCACATCATATAATAACTGAACCATATCATATAATAACTGAACCACATCATATAATAATAACTGAACCATATCATATAATAACTGAACCATATCATATAATAACTGAACCATATCATATAATAGCTGAACCATATCATATAATAACTAAACCACATCATATAATAACTGAACCACGTCATATAATAACTGAACCACATCATATAATAGCTGAACCACGTCATATAATAACTGAACCACATCATATAATAGCTAAACCATATCATATAATAACTGAACCATATCATATTAAACTGTAAAAATATTTAAATCAGGTAACACTTCCCCGTTACAGTTCTTTCGGAGCTGATAAACTCAAACAGATAAATCTAAGCAGAATTCTATGTTGTTCATTTTATAAAAAACAAAACTAAAACATGTCATTTTGTAGTAAGACAAATATATAATAGAAGGCAAATTGATTGTATGCTTTAATATTCAAATTTGTTATTTACAGATGATACTGGATATCCTGGTCAATCAGAAGAGGGGGCTGTAGCATCACATACTATTGTATACGAAGGTCCTCCACGTCCTCCGCAACCGATCACAGAAGACCAAAGAAAAGATATTGAAGATTACAATAAGGAAGACGATAGTGTTGATGACCCATCCACAGCTTATGTAACAATGTTTGACTTTGGAGGAGATGAAGTGTTTCACACTTGGCATCAATGTGTCATGTCGACAAACAGTATATACCTGCTGGTATTTGATGTTTCCTTGTGGGAAAATCCAGACAAGCAAGATATCATTGTCGGTGAGTGATTTTACATTCAGATGTTCTAAGTTTTAACTGATTAGCTCACCTGGTCCGTCCGTCCGTCCGTCAACAATTGACTTCTTCTCCATAACCACTGATCAGAATTTGACCAAATTTTGTCAGAAGCATCCCTATGGGGTGTGGACTCAAAATTGTACAAATGGTGGGGCTGACCCCCAGGGGTCTGAGGGGCGGGGCCAAAAGGGGTCAATTTGGCTCTATTGATATAAACAACTCCTTCTCTGAAACCAAGCAATGGATATTGCTCATATTTTCCTGGTAGCATCACTATTGGGTGGGGATTCAAAATTGTACAAATGATTGGGCTGACCCCCCAGGGGCCTGAGGGGCGGGGTCAAATGTGGTCAATTGGGCTATATTGATATAAATGACTTCTTCTCTGAAACCGAGCAATGGATATTGCTCATATTTGCCTGGTAGCATCACTATTGAGTGGGGATTCAAAATTGTACAAATGGTGAGGTTCACCCCACGGGGGCCTGAGGGGCGGGGCCAAGAGGGGTCAATTTGGCTAAATTGATATGAACAACTTCTCTGAAACCAAGCAAAAAATATTGCTCATATTTGACTGTTAGCATCCCTTTGGGGTTGGGATTCAAAATTCTACAAATAGTTGGGCCGATCGTCACTGACCTCCCTTGGGGCTGAGAGGCGGGGCCAAAAGGGGTCATTTTGGCAGAATTGACATAAACAACTCTTTCTCTGAAACTAAGCAATGGATATCTCTAATATTTGACTGGTAGAATTCCCTTGGGTTCAGGATTCAAAATTAAACAAATGACCGGGCCAACCCCCTTGGGGCTGAGGGTTGGGGCCAAAAGGGGTCAATTTGGTTAAACTGATATAAACAACTTCTTCTCTGAAACTAAGCAATAGATATCACTCTCATTTGTATGGTAGCATGGTCATGAGGTAGGGATTCAAAATTGTACAAATTTTAGGGTTGACCCCACCAGGGGGCTGAGGAGTGGGGCTAAAAGGGGTCAATTTGGCTAAATTGATATGAACAACTTCTTCTCTGAAACAGCTCATATTTGACTGGTAGCATCCTTTTGGGTAAGGATTCAAAATTTTATTAAGGAAGGAACTGACCCCCCAGGGTGCAGAGGGCGGGGTCAAAAGAGGTCAACTGGTTTAAACAACTTCTTTTCTGAAACTAAGCCATGGATATCACTCACATTTGTGTGGTAGCATCCCTATGGGGTTGCCCCAAAAGTCAGTTTTATTTCATGGATTAATGCATTTTTTGGCATAAAAAACTCACGTACCCATATAAAATGCCTATAATATATTGAGATAGCAATACCAGTGACAAATATACTTAATCATTCTTGTTTCATATCTCATGAAATTCAGGTGAGCGATACAGGCCCTCTGGGCCTCTTGTTAGTTTCATTCACTAAAATATGTGTACATATGAGTTTTTGACATTTCCCCCTTTTTCATGAAAGTGAAAATAAACAACCATGCAAACCAAGAATTGAAAACCAAAACAACATACTTTTTCAGATAATTTTATACTGTAGTTGAAGGTAGAGATGCGTTACGGTTTACACCCCGCAAATGCGGCACTTGGAGTTTATGTCCAGATCTAACTATGCTTTATCAGCAAACCATTTCATTAGAATCAATGATCGCTATGTGTAGAATATTTTCTTGAATGATGAACAAACATTTTTGACTAAAGAATAGCTGCAAAGCTTTAGTCTGACTAGTGTGACCTATTTACTTTCGCAATTTTCGACAAGCATACTGTATTACAGAATGGTGATTGTATTAACTGTTTCTTAACCGTCTGTTTTGGTAATATTGTTAGAAAAAGTATAATATTAGCGATATTTTGTTTTTTAGCTCACCTGCCCGAAGGGCAAGTGAGCTTATGCCGTGGTGCGGCGTCCGGCCTTCCGGCGTCAACTTTTTCATTTAAACAACTTCTTCTCAATAACCAAGAGGCCCAAAGACTTGATATTGGGCCTGTAGCATGCTGGGGTGAAGGGCTACCAAGTTTGTTCAAATGAATGACCTTGACTTTCATTCAAGGTCACATGGGTTGAATCCGCTAATATCTTCAAACGACTTCTTCTCAAACACCAAGAGGCTCAGGCACTTGAGGTTGGGCCTGTCTGTAGCATGCTGGGGTGTAGGGCTACCAAGTGTGTTCAAATGAATGACATTGATCTACATTCACGGTCACAGGGGTGAAATATTTTTAAATCTTGTGATAGCCAAGAGTCACCAAGACCCGATATTAGGCCAATAATATGCATTGAATAAATTGGTTATCAGCATAGTATCTGTGGAAATGACCTCAATCAACTGCAAATTTGCTGTAGAACCAGGTGAGCGATACAGGCCCATTGGGCCTCTTGTAATTTTTCTCAGTCTTGTGATATCTGCTTAAATAAAGCCACAGTCTTAATAATTCTTACAGATGAAATCGCGCACTGGCTTAATGCAGTTGCAACGTACTCACAGAGCAAATCTGGTGAAAAGAAGTGTGCTCCACCAATTATCTTGATTGGTTCTCATATGGACAAAATAGAAACCGTGAGTATGCTTCATGATGATGTTTTTGAAAACACAACATTTCACCAGATATACATTGGAACTTCATCAACTCGAACTCAGAAAATTTGAACTAAGCCTAACTAGAAGTACTTTGTCAGTCCCGGCCGAATTGTCTCTTTATCCTAATGAAAGAAAAATTGAATTCGAAAAAATCCAAAAAATTTGTATAGACTGCAATGGGAAAATTTGGTCCAAACAATAAAAATCCTTCTTGAAATGATGAAATAACTCGAACAATCGTTCTTGAGTGTAACAACAATCAGTGGTAAACGCCGACATTTTTTCAACGTCAAATTTCCGTTTGCAATACTAGCTTTAGGTATCTGAACTACAACCTGCTGATTATTATATGCTACTATAAGTGTTTAATGAATTAATTTAATTGTCTGTGGAATCTTACAGCAACTCTCGGTGATAAAAAGTACTGCTTTACTTACCGTAAAAAATTGTGTATAGTGCAAAGTTTTTGAGGTTCATTTTCAATGAAAAAATAAATAAATAAAAAAAACACCTTATGTTCAACTAAGCAGCAGCTGAATTCTACAGCATAAGATGATAGGAATATGTACATTATCAAAGCTAATTTACCACATTTATTGACAGATTGTTTACATTATACTGCGATGGGCCTCGTCAGCTAGCAAATTGGAGTGGTCCCATCCAGGATGTTTATACAAACAAAATATCAATCCTACCCTCAATTACATTGTACCTTGTGGTTTTCACGGAAGTTTGATCTTTTATGGTATCTATACACGATATATAACAAGATTGACTGGTAAGCTGAGTACAGTGCTGGCTTACGTAATGTAACAAAGGCTGCCATTTTGAATACGAAAACAATTCTGCTGTCGTTGTGATGGTCACAACTTTTATATCAATGAAATAAACTTGTGGAATGGATAGATTTTACAGAGCAGTGCAGACGAAAAATTTGAGTCGTTTTCACTCTGACAGATCGTAATTTTTATGGCCAGTTGGTCAGTGACTGCCGCACGAGATCAAGGCATTAGTGTTACCCTTGCCTAATTGCGCATGCGTGCTGTTACAGCTTCCGTAAATAAACAAGTTGAACGTTATTAGTTTCTGGCAACACTCTGAATTTATAAGGTGATTTATTTAGACGTATGAAATAACTAACTACTGATATATCATTTCAAGTTTTGTTTGATGGTAATTGATGAGATATTATACATCGTTTTGGACCTGAGTACGACAACTTGCTCAAATGATATCTTATGTACAGCAGATGTTTGACTCACGATCTACTTAGATAAATCCAAGTAATTGCTTATAAATACACAATATCAAGGAATTAAAAAAGCCAAATAACTATTTATTTCTTTATTTGTTAACTAATTACTTACTTAATGCTATATATATAAGCATTGGTAAATCATAATCCTGCTGTTGAAGGAAACGATCATAAATCTCAGATCACATTCATGCATCTAACTGGCAAAAGCATGTACTTGTGTATACATTAATTGTAGTGCGCAGTGGATTTTTTCACTTCTCAAATTTTGAAAAAAAATGTGTACTATACACGAATATTTACGTTACATCAGGTAATTTCCCAAAGGGGTTGCCAATAATAATACCCAATATACTAACAGTCAAACAACATATCTACCTGCTCGTTCAAGCGGAACCAATAAAGTTCACACATCAGTAGTCGACTGTTGTTTGTACAAATATAGAAATGAAACAGTCACTGCTGCCTGTTAAATCTTTAAATGACTGAAACAATAGCGTAATTAATTCCGAGGTGTTCAGAGTATGTCTGTATAAACGTTCACCGTTGTCTTTATTAACTCGGATAACACACCAACTCAGTAACAGTAACATTTTATACACACATGTGCAATTCAACTTCCTGTGCTAATACACATGGAAACGGTGTGATTATCGGTAAAACCTATAAGCCTATCAAACAGTATATTATGTGTCCAATATAAGATAATGGTTCTTTTACGTTTTACATGTAATTGTGTTAGATTTAAACGGTTATTAAAATTTGATGTTACGTTCATAAATTGTTATTTGTTGAATTCCGTTTCATTGTTTTTCCGTTTGCGAACATGACATGTACATTATATTGTCATTGACTTGACTAAGCAAAAGAAAATTTATCGTGACTGTATATTGACAAAACTACACCAAACTACAAGTGACAGAACGAAACATTACAAATGCATGTACATTTATTGATCAGTCTCACATGCTAAACTGATGAGTGACAAAACGGAGTTATAATGATTGTATAATGTTGACAAATATTGACCAAAATTTGTACCAAAAACGACAACTCACCAAATTTGAATATTAGGATAACTCAAAGGGTCAAACATGCTAAAATCTTTAAACAGCTTCTTCTCAATAACAACGAGGCCAAGGGAGTTGATATTAGGTCTGTAGCATGCTAGAGTGAAAGGCTACCTGGTTTGTACAGGTCAATTACCTTGACTACATTCAAGGTCACAGGGGTCAAATAGTCTAAAATCTGTCCATGACTTCTTCTAATTTAACTATGAACCCCAGAGACATAATATTAGTTCTGTAGTATGCTTGGATGACATACTTATAAGTTTGTGGAAATGAATTAACTTCACTTACGTTCAAGGTCACAGAGGTCAAAAAGGGTAAAGTATTTAAAAATAATATAGCCAAGATATTCTGAAACGTGATATTACGCCAATACTTATAGTAAACCTAGCATACTCTGATATTTGAAAAAAGCGGTTATTAGCTTTTTGTAAGCTCACCTGGTCCGAAGGACCAAGGTGACCTTATGCCATACCGTTGCGTCCGTCGTCCGTCCGTCTGTCCGTCCGTCCGTCCGTCCGTCCGTCAACAATTGACTTCTTCTTCATAACAACTGATCAGAATCTGAGCAAATTTTGTCAGAAGCATCCCTATAGGGTGTGGACTCAAAATTGTACAAATGGTGGGGCTGACCCCAAGGTGTCTGAGAGGCGGGGCCAAAAGGGGTCAATTTGGCTCTATTAATATAAATGACTTCTTCACTGAAACCATGCTAAGGATATCGCTCCTATTTGCCTGGTAGCATCACTTTGAGGTGAGGATTCAAAATTGTACAAATGGTTGGGCAGACCCCCTGGGGGCCTGAGGGGCGCGGCCAAAATGGGTCAATATACCTATATTGATATTAACGACTTCTTCTCTGAAACCAAGCAATGGATATCGCTCATATTTGCCTGGTAGCATCAGTATGGGGTGGGGATTCAAAATTGTACAAATGATGGGGCTGACCCCCTGGGGGCCTGAGGGGCGGGGCAAAATGTGGTTAATTGGGCTATATTGATATAAATGACTTCTTCTCTGAAACTGGATATTGCTCATATTTGCCTGGTAGCATCACTATTTGGTGGGGATTCAAAATTGTACAAATAACTTGGCTGATCCCCCAGGGGCCAAATGTGGTCAAATGTGGCTAAATTGATATGAACAACTTCTCCTCTGAAATCAAGCGATAGATATTGCTCGTATTCAACTGTGAGCATCCCTCTGGGGTCAGGGTTTAAAATTGTACAAATGGTGGGGCCGACCTCCCTGGCTGCTGCGGGGTGGGGCCATAAGGGGTCAATTTGGCTAAATTGATATGAACAATTTCTCTTCTGAAACCAAGCAATAGATATTGCTGATATTTGACTGAGCATCCCTTTGGGGCCAGGATTCAAAATTGTACAAATTGTTGGGCCGGCCTACCTTGGGCCTGAGGGGCGCGGCCAAAAGGGGTCAATTTGGCTAAGTTGATATAAACAACTTCTTCTCTGAAACTAAGCTATGGATATCGCTCATATTTGCCTGATACAACCCTATGGGTAGCCCGGGATTCAAAACTGTATACTGGGAGCAGATGACAGAGCTGACCCCCGGGAGGATAAGAGGCGGGGCCAAAAGGGGTCATTTTGGCAGAATTGATATAAACAACTTTTCTGAAACTAAGCAATGGATATCACTCACATTTGTATGGTAGCATGGTCATGGGATGGGGATTCAAAATTGTACAAATTTTGGGGTTGACCACCCCCCCTCCCCCAGGGGACTAAGGGGTGGGGTCAAAAAGGGTCAATTTGGCTAAATTGATATGAACAACATGTTCTTTGAAACAGCTCATATTTGACTGGTAGCATCCTTTTGGGTAGGGATTCAAAATTTTATAACGGAAGGAACTGACCCCTGAGTGCAGAGAGTGGGGTCAAAAGGGGTCAATTGGTTTAAACAACTTCTTTTTTGAAACTAAGCAATGAATATCGCTCACATTTGTGTGGTAGCATCTGGGATTGCGCCAAAAGTCAATTTCATTTTCTGGGCCTCTTGTTTAGGCCACTACAAAGTTACCACACTAACCAAAAACTATCATACTTATGGGATATAGTTTTATTGATCATGCACATTGTTGTCATTAATCCGTATTTCCGAAAATCCTTTGCGTCCTATTCGACAAGCCGCAATTACGTCAGACCAAAACATCGTCAATTTTAAACGCACACAAAAAATTATCCGTATTCTCGAAAACCCCATAGGGACTTTTCGAAAATTGGAGATTCCCGCCGATCTTTCCTGCGGTGTGCTTGACTTTCATACTCAAAATACAAACACTTGGACAGCAAATTGTGATATATTTCATATTGATGACACTTCTGCACTTTGATATTAATAAAATTAAAGCACATAATTGGATCTTGGTGATGATTTCAAATAGAAATTATCAATAATTATGTGTCTGGTTTTCAAGTTTTCTCCAATATGGCGTCTAGTGAAGACTGAACCGAGCGACCGCAAAAGATAGTGGGAAGGTCAGGGGCCACCACGTTGATAAAAGGGCAAATATAGAGAGCTGCAAATCTCTCTATATATAAACTACATGATGCCAGAATGTGAAATGGATGCACATAAAAATGCGTCCTTAATTTGATTTGACCCCTTATGTGTGTCAACAAACACCGCATGTGTGTACTCACTGTCGGTATATGTCCAAGTGAAAATACTTCCGATCGGAATTGGCGGATCTAGATCGGTTGTACGTGCATGGCCTGTGATTACCGGTGAATACATGACTAAAACTCAAAAACAATAAAGACCACTCCTATGAAGTTAATATAAATACTAATAATTAAATGGTGTAACAGGATCGAATGGTATATGTAGCTATATACTCAGTAGTATAGGCCTACTGACCGGTACTGACACTGACAGCCGACAGAGGACGACAAAATTCAATTTCAAATATAATACTGTATATAGGTTTTTTTTAGCGTATGCCAAATTTCGTGTTTTCTGTACAAAATGACACGTTTTATTTTTAGCGTTTTCACATGTAATTCAAATTTTAGCGTACATAGGTTTCATACAACAAAAACGAAGAAGTACAGTACAAGAACATTTATTGAAAATCAAAAGTTCTAACATCGAACATGGAACGCATACGTACCGCGTGTACCGTTACATGTATGTGCGTCAATCGGCATGGCCTAGATATACTACAGATAATTCTCAGTTAAATGGAGATATATTTACATATCCAGGACTTTGCAGATGCCTGCTTCTTTGAAGCCGTTCGTTATAATCTCAGGCCTTGTTTTCAGGTGATCGTTCTATTTAACCAACAACTTTGCACCTTGTAGTTTCATTTTGGTTAGCGAAAAGGTCAACAATAATGTCAATGATCGCAGCGCCACCTGCTTGCTGTTTGCCGATCTCTTCTCTTACAAGGGAGCTAACTCTTTCTGTAAAACGTGACCAATTTTAGCGATATCTTATAATTCGCGACCGAGTCTGGTCACGAAAATAGCGAAAATTGGACACTCGCTAAAAAAAACCCCGATATACGGTATTGTAAACTTACTGCACAAGCAAAATGTAAACGATATACAAAATGTATATACAAAATAACTTGTTTTTTGCGTTGGTCTACCTCTTTTACAGGTTCTGATGAAGTTTCATTAAAAAAATGTGCACTTTGTAAAAAAGTCGGTCTTATTTGCGTAGTCAGTTTTAAGCACTAAACACTACTATTCGGCATATGTGTTTTATGCACGCCATAGTAAAATTCTTTTGCACTTAAGTGTCAAAAGAACATAATGACCATTTGGCTTTTTTTGCACTTAACTAATGTCTGTATTTTATCCTAAAACGGCCGCCCATTGTAGATAGTTGCTTAATCGGTCTGATCGGACGGGTTTGTATTATACAATATATCAATTAAATGAGTTAAGTCAGTTACAGATATTGTTTTTGATATTTTTATTTCCACTGTTTTGTAATATTTTATTTTTAATTTATTTTTTGCTGTAAATTTACGTGAAAAACACTCTTGAATCGACTATTGTCAGATGCATTTAATTTAATTATTGCTGCAATATAGAAAAGATACTAAGATAGAAGGTCTGAATTTGATTTTGGTACCAACTTTTAGGTCACCTGAGACGAAGTCTCAGTTGACCTATTGCAATCGCCTTTTGTCGTGCGTCGTGCGTCGTAAACAATTTACATTTTCAACTTCTTAAAAACTGCTGAACTAAATTCAATGAAATTTTACAGGAAGCTTCCATGGCTGAGGGTGAACCAAAATTGTGAATTATATGGTCCCCACCCCCCAGGGGCCTGAGGGGCGGGGCCAAAAAGGGTCAAATTGACTAAAACTTCAAAAATCTTCTTCTCTACTCTCAGATAAGGTGGAATCAAACACTCTTCATAGATGAAAGGGTCTTAACTTGTATCAAATTATCAGCATGGGATGACAGTTTGATGGTATGTACATGTTGGCCCTAGTTGACCCCCAGGGGCTGGTGGGCGGGGCCAAAAAGGGTCAAATTGACAAAAATTTCAAAAATCTTCTTCTCTACTCTCAGATATGGTAGAATCAAATACTCTTCATAGATGGAAGGGTCTTAAGGTGCTTTACCAAAATTGTGAATTTCATGACCCTGGGGTCTCATGTTTGCCCCTGGGGAGGGAGTAAACTTTACTATAGTTTATATAGGGAAATCACATTTTTGACTATTATTTGTTGGATTTGTATTGGAATTCATTCTAACTTGTATCAAATTATCAGCATGGGATGACAGTTTGATGGTATGTACATGTTGGCCCTAGTTGACCCCCAGGGGCTGATGGTCGGGGCCAAAAAGGGTCAAATTGACTAAAATTTCAAAAATCTTCTTCTCTACTCTCAGATATGGTAGAATCAAATACTCTACATAGATGGAAGGATCTTAAGGTGCTTTACCAAAATTGTGAATTTCATGACCCTAGGGTCTCATGTTTGCCCCTGGGGAGGGGGTAAACTTTACTATAGTTTATATAGGGAAATCACATTTTTGACTATTATTTGTTGAATTTTTATTGGAATTCATTCTAACTTCGTTAACATTATCAGCTTGGGATGACAGTTTGATGGTATGTACATGTTGGCCCTGACTGACCCCCAGGGGCTGATGGGCGTGGCCAAAAAGGGTCAAATTAACAGAAATTTTAAAAATCTTCTTCTTACAGCCCAAATAAGGTAGAATTAAATACTCTTCACAGATCGAAGGGTCTTAAGGTGCTTTACCATAATTGTGAATTTCCTAGCCCTGGGGTCTTGCGTTTGCCCCATGGGAGGGGATAAACTTTACTATAGTTATAGGGAAATCACATTTTTGACTATCATTTGTTTTATTTGTTTTGAAATTCATTCTTTCATTCAAATTTACTGAAATATTTCAAAAATCAGGTGACCGTTAAGGCCCATGGGCCTCTTGTTTAAATGATCTATTGAAAACTTTTTTTAGTGAATTTGAATGAGCTGACATCCATGATACAAATGTACATGTATATATATGTACTTGAGTATATAACTTGCACATCTTTTCAGTTACATGAATTAAACAAACATACTTGCCAACTTTTTAGGTCACCTGAGACAAAGTCTCAAGTGACCTATTCTAATCCCCTTTTGTCCGTCGTCGTGCGTCGTCCGTCCGTAAACAATTTACATTTTCGACTTCTCCAAAACCCCTAAACCAAATTCCATGTAATTTGGCAGGAAGCTTCTATGGCTAAAGGTCAACCAAATTTGTCAATTATATGGTCCCCACCCCCCAGGGGCCTGAGGCGCGGGGCTAAAAAGGGTCAAATTGACTAAAACTTCAAAAATCTTCTTCTCTACTCTCAGATATGGTGGAATCAAACACTCTTCATAGATGGAAGGGTCTGAAGGTGCTTTACCAAAATTGTAAATTTCATGACCCAGGGGTCTCACATTTGCCCCTGGGGAGGGGGTAAACTTTACTATAGTTTATATAGGGAAATCACATTTTTGACTTTTATTTGTTTGATTTGTATTGGAATTCATTCTAATTTGGTAAACATTGTCAGCATGGGATGACAGTTTGATGGCATGCACATGTTGGCCCTGACTGACCCCCAGGGGCTAATGGGCAGGGCTAAAAAGGGCCAAATTGACCGAAATTTCAAAAATCTTCTTCTCAAGACCAAAATAAGGTGAAATCAAATACTCTTTATAGTTGGAAGGGTCTTAAGGTGCTTTACTAAAATTGTGAATTTCATGACCCTGTGGTCTCAAGGTTGCCCCTGGGGAGGGGGTAAACTTTACTATAGTTTATATTGGGAAATCACTAGCTCACCTGGCCCGAAGGGCCGGTGAGCTTATGCCATGGTGCAGCGTCCGTCGTCCGTCAACTTTTTCTTTAAACTGCTACTAGTCCTAAAGTATTGAATGGATTTTCACAAAATTTGGTCAGGAACATCCTTGGGGGAAGGGGAACAGAGTTTGTATACATTTTTACTCTGAACCCCCAGGGGCCTGAGGGGCGGGGCCAAATAGGGGAAATAGGGTTAATCCTTTAAATCGCTACTAGTCATAAAGTTATGAATGAATTTGAACCAAATTTGGTCAGGAATATCCTTGGCAGAAGGGGAACAGAGTTTGTATAAATTTTTACTCTGAACCCCCAGGGGCCTGAGGGGTGGGGCCAAATAGGGGAAATAGGGTTAAGCCTTTAAATCGCTACTAGTCATAAAGTTATGAATGAATTTGAACCAAATTTGGTCAGGAATATCCTTGAGGGAAGAGGAACAGAGTTTGTGTAAATCTTTATTCTCAACCCCCAGGGGCATGAGGGGCGGGGCCAAATAGGGGAAATAGGGTTACTCCTTTAAATCGTTACTAGTCATAAAGTTATGAATGAATTTGGACCAAATTTGGTCAGGAACATCCTTGGCAGAAAGGAAACAAGAGTTTGTATAAATTTTTACTTTGAACCCCCAGGGGCCTGAGGGGCGGGGCCAAATAGGGGAAATAGGGTTAATCCTTTAAATCGCTACTAGTCATAAAGCAATGAATGAATTTGAACCAAATTTGGTCAGGAACATCCTTGGGGGAAGAGGAACAGAGTTTGTGTAAATCTTTATTCTCAACCCCCAGGGGCCTGAGGGGCAGGGCCAAATAGGGGAAATAGAGTTACTCCTTTAAATCGCTACTAGTCCTAAAGTATTGAATAGGTTTTCACCAAATTTGGTCAGGAACATCCTTGAGGGGAGGGGAAACAGAGTTTATATGAATTTTTACTCTGTACCCCTAGGGGCCTAAGGGGCAGGGCCAAGTAGGGGAAATAGAGATTAGTCTTTTAATTTCTACTAGTCATAAAGTTTTAAATGGATTTTAACCAAATATGGTCAGGAATATGCATTGGAGAAGGGGAACCGAGTTGTTATGATTTTTTACTCTGAATCCCTCGGGGACTGGGGAGTGGGGTCTGATAGGGAAAATAGGGGTTAATCATTTAAATCGCTATTAATTATTAAGTTACGAATGGATTTTAACTAAATTTGGCCAGGAACATGCAGAGAGGAAGGGGGGGAAGAGTTTGTATAAATATTGAGGGGCCTGAGGGGCTGGGCCAAATAGGGAAATAGGGGTTTATATCCTTTTAAATCGCTATTTTTCATAAAGTTATGAATGGATTTGAACCAAATTTGGTCTGGAATATCCTTAGGGGAAGGGGGAAAGAGAGTTTATATAAATATTGACTCTGACCCCCAAGGGGCCTGAAGGGAGGGGCCAAATAGGGGAAATAGATATTTGAGTTTTAAACGGATTTGAACCCAATTTGGTCAGAAACATCCGTGGTGATGGGGAAACAGATTTTGCATCAATGGTTACTGTGACCCTCAATCCCATAACTATGTATATCATCGCTGGGCATTAAGAGATAAACACAATTCTTATGTAAAAATAGGCCAAAGGGTTTTCCCCACCCTAAGGGACTTAGTTTCTTTAAACACCATTATGGTGTAAAAATAATCCATGGTCTTTCAGAGAGTACATTTTTGTATATGTATTGACAAATTGAACCTGTACATTATTTTGGCATTTGGTCAAATCCAACCAGGTGAGCGATACAGGCCCCATGGGCCTCTTGTTTTATTTCTATTGGAATTCAATCTAATTTGGTAAACATTGTCAGCATGGGATGACAGTTTGATGGCATGCACATGTTGGCCCTGAATGACCCCCAGGGGCTGATGGGCGGGGCTAAAAAGGGCTAAATTGACTGAAATTTCAAAAATCTTCTTCTTAAGACCAAAATAAGGTGGAATCAAATACTCTTTATAGTTGGAAGGGTCTTAAGGTGCTTTACTAAAATTGTGAATTTCATGACCCTGTGGTCTCAAGTTTGCCCCTGGGGAGGGGATAAACTTTACTAAAGTTTATATAGGGAAATCCCCTTTTGTCCGTCGTCGTGCGTCGTGCGTCGTCCGTCGTCCGTCGTGCGACGGTAAACAATTCACATTTTCAACTTCTTCTCCAAAACCCACAAACCAAATTCTATGAAATTTGGCAGAAAGCTTCTATGGCTAAAGGTCAACCAAAATTGTAAATTATATGGTCCCCACCCCCTAGGGGCCTGAGGGGCGGGGCCAAAAAGGGTCAAATTGACTAAAACTTCAAAAATCTTCTTCTCTATTCTCAGATATGCTGGAATCAAACACTCTTCATATATGGAAGGGTCTTAAGGTGATTTACCAAAATTGTAAATTTCATGACCCAGGGGTTTCACGTTTTCCCCTGGGGAGGGGCTAAACTTTACTATAGTTTATATAGAGAAATCACATTTTTGACTTTAATTTATTTTAGTTCTATTGGAATTCATTCTAATTTTGTAAACATTGTCAGCATGGGATGACAGTTTGATGGCATGCACATGTTGGCCCTGACTGACCCCCAGGGGCTGATGGGCGGGGCTAAAAAGGGCCAAATTGACTAAAACTTCAAAAATCTTCTTCTCTACTCTCAGATATGCTGGAATCAAACACTCTTCATAGATGGAAGGGTCGTAAGGTGCTTTACCAAAATTGTAAATTTCATGACCCAGGGGTTTCACGTTTGCCCCTGGGGAGGGGCTAAACTTTACTATAGTTTATATAGGGAAATCACATTTTTGACTTTAATTTATTTTATTTCTATTGGGATTCATTCTAACTTGGTAAACATTTTCAGCATGGGATGAAAGTTTGATAATAGGCACATGTTGGCCCTGACTGACCCCTAGGGGCTTATGGGCGGGGCCTAAAATGGTCAATTTATTTCAAGCTTGGCCAATGATCTTTTTTATTAAAGTTTGGGAAGATAATTATATAAGCAACAAGTTACAAAAAAATAGATGCAAAATTACATCATTTTTAATTATTTCTGGAAATTATTTAACTCACTGTTCACTCTAAATAAAAGTATAACAATATAATATCTTAATGAAATTTCAAATGTTAATTCCTTTGATTTAAAACAAAGACAATGATACAAAAAAATAAAAAGGGCTGTACTAGCAGTTGTACTCAGTGCTTTGTAGGTAGGGACTGTAGGTCAGTGGGACGGTAGGTCACTTGGACAGTGGGTCTAGGACAGTGGGTCACTTGGACAGTAGGTCACTGGGACGGTGGGTCACATGGAAAGTATGCCACCTGGACAGTAGGTCACTTGGACAGTAGGTCACATGGACAGTAGGTCACTGGGACGGTGGGTCAGATGTTTTCCATAGATGCTGTAATATTATGACATTTTTGCTTTCAGCGTGAATCTGAGATTAATATAAAAGTCTCAAAGAAACTAAAGGCAAAACCAGGTCTTAAGGATATATATAATGATCATGTAATTGAGATCTTCTTCCTTTCGGATATGGACAAGAGTGACAAGAATGAAGAAAAATACCTCGAAATATGGTGTAAAATGGAAGAGGAATGTTTCAAATTGCAGTCATGTTGGCGTGAAGAAATTCTTGGATCCTGGCTTGAACTTGAAAAAAAAATTATGCTGAAAAAAGAAGAAGGAATTAAATTCCTGAACATACAACAGATACTGAGTTTGAATGAAGCGCTTTTGGTACCACTTGATGAGAGGGAACTTGTCCAATTTCTTCAGTATGTATCAACATATTTTCATGTTAGATTATTTTATTATAATCATTATCTAGCTATTATCATGATTGTTTCTCATTTGGACAAATCATTAAATCTATTTGAATTAACTTAACGATAATCATATTAAATTGCAATGAAAGTAAGGATATTCATATTAAATTGCAATAAAAGTAAGGATATTCATATTAAATTGCAATAAAAGTAATGATGTTCATATTAGACTGTAATAAAAGTAAGGATATTCATATTAATAGCAATAAAAGTATGTTCTTAGTTACAAATCTGATAAGGAGTAAAAAATGATAAAGACCTAGCTTGTTGGTACAATGACATTTTGAAAGAACTCATCCCTAAATGTATAAGCCTGTAACTTCAACTTTTATTTTCACAATTAATTCAATATAGGGATACATCTTGATAATCGTTTTAATTGTAAACACTTTAATTAGGGCTTTTCAGCAAAAGTGGTGAAAAGACCTATTGTTTTTGTTCTGTTTATTAGGGCTTTTCACCAAATGGTGAAAAGACCTATTGTTTTTGTTATGTTTCTTCTTATTATTAGGGCTTTTCACCAAAAAGTGTTCATCATACAGAGGTCATGCAATTATATTATTTGTAGAATATTTTCGGGGCTAACTTTTTGCCATGCCATGTTAATACAAAATATGCCTAATAAAAAAGCTCGCTAAGGGGTCAAGTTCGTCTATTTTTAGGATTTTTTCATTTTTCAAGATTTAAAAAAAAAATCTTTCTTACAACGATGCGGTATATCATTCTGATGATTTTGATGTGTTTAGTTTTTCGGTAACGTTTGCCGTTAAGACGGTACGCCATTTTGAATATTTCTATTGTTCTTTTTTGTATCAAGACCAGGCACATTTTAAGTTTCTTCTTAAATTGCACCAGTGCAATTCAGCACAAACTTTGACAATATGACTATGAGATTGTACTGACCAAGTCTTGTTATCTTGGGGTCGGTTTGAAATCCAACATGGCCGCCATGACGTCATTTATTGAAAAGTTTAAAATTGCCAAAACTCAAAAAGCATTCATTTTACTGAGGTCATGTAATTATGTTATTTGTAGATAATGCCTGGCGCTAACTTTTACTCACCAAAAGTTTTCAGGTCAGAGGTCTAATAAAAAAGTTAGCTATGGGGTCAAAGGTCACAAAATTGTGAACTTTTTTCATTTTTTGAATATTATTACATAGATCGATGCAGTATATCATTCTGATGATTTTGGTACCTTCGGTTTTTATTTAGCACTTCCGGTTCAAGTTGTACGCCATTTTGATTTTTTTTTGATTGCGCAATTATTGCAAGAGGCCTAGGAACTTGATACAGCTGTACAAGTTATCTCCCCTCGTCCAACACCTTTGTTGAAACGTTATATCTCAGATGCCAGATTAATTCAAAACTAGAATGTGGATGACCTATCAAGTGTTCTAAAATAGTTTTTTTATGTTTGGAAATACCAAGCCTTTGGGTCATTTATGCTAAGTAGTGAAAAGCCCGTCAAATTGTTAACCAACAATTTCTAGTTCTATAGATATATCTGTTAGTTTTCACTCAAGATAAAAAAATAACAAGAAATGTATTCAATGCTGTAATTTTTAGGTGCGGGCGTGGTAGCTTAATTGCTCTATGTTCTATTCATCAAATCAAAATTGTATTATTTTTTTTTCCATTCCAGATATTTGCATAATGCTGCAAGTGTTTTTTGCTTTGATATTATTGGGAAAACAGACTCGGACTTGTTAACAGCGGACGAAAAGAAACAAATGAAAGTAATATTAGATATCAACTGGATTATCAAAGCCTTTGGAGCTATCATCACAGATACCAAATTTGTAAGTTTTAAAGGCCTCAAAGAGGAGGCAACATGGGCGGATTTTATAGATTCAGCAGAACTGAACAACAAGGTACTTGATCTTCGCTGGAGCAATATTACAGAAGAGGATCGCCAGGTATTGTTATCTGTAATGGAAAGTCTAGGACTGATAACAAAACCAATCGATGTTCTAGACAGCCTGCAGCAGGCAACGAAGTCTGACATATATATTGTCCCCTGTTTATTGAAAGAGGCCTCACCAGATATTGTACGAGAAATATTGGGAAAGGATGATGTGCAATGTACTAAAACATTATGTCTGATATTCAACAATCCTTTTGTTCTACAAGCTATCTGGGACAAAACCATTGCAATATGCTTGCATGAATTTGGAGAATGTACCTACCACGAGAGGAGTCCGAAACGTAAATTCTGTTACCAACGGCCACAGAGAGGGTTAATCTGCCGAAATGTTGATGGCATTTGGAACTTTGGCCTTCATTGTAAAGGGCAGATGCTCAAACTCACGATGTTTAATGATCACAATATTAATGTGACAGCAGGTGTTGGGAAAGACCTGAGGGTTAAAATTGAAGGTATTATCAAACATGTTCTTTTGATGACCAGCCAGGGACATAAAATGTTTAGCTACTACCTCCATTGTGACTTTTGGGTTTCTGATGTTGAGGATAAGGAAAGGAAGCCAGATGCAGAGATTTTTGAAAAGGCGGAACACTATAAGTGTTTCGATGTGGAAGGAAATGCTCACTTCCTGACACGACGTCATTGGCTGGCATGGTTTGGTGAGAATGATAAGGTAAATAAGACTTATCATTGTAAAGGTTTGTCTCTTAAATAAATGCATATCACGAAAGTATTATTATTTCTCAAACATTTTTTATCTAGTGGAAATCATTGTCTTTTGTGTAAGTGAACAAATTTAAGTAAATTTTATATGGGTAGTCGTTAGCTAACTTTTTGGAGGAGGGTTTCAATATCTCGAAACCAAAGGTAAATATAGATTGTTCATTCATATGGATGAAGAGATTGGGTTTTCAAATTAGTTATGGAGCATATCTGTATGAAGGAGACTTTAAAATGGATCCTACGGAAGGATGGATTCAGCCATAAAGGTGGTATTGCGTAATAGTTAGAATATCGACAAAACACTGTCAGCTAACAGAGGGGAACAGTTTTTTGCCGTTCATGTGCCAATAACACACAGACGAAATTACGGTTTATGTTAGGGAAAATACATTTTTGAATTCCGACCTGTTAATATTAACTCAAACTTGGCTGGAATGATCAGTATAGGATGGTAGTTTGATAGTATGCAAATATTGGCCCCATATGACTCAAAGGGCCTTATGGGAGGTGAAAATTGACTTGACTTTCAAAAGTCTTCTAATTCTCCAGATATGACACATTATATACTCTTCATGTTAAGATATGCTTTGTATAAATTGTGGATTTCATTATACGTTACCTCCCGTTAGCCTTGAAGAGGGGATGACATTTACTAAAGTTTATGTATAGGAAAATGACATGTTGGTGCATTACATTGATTTTTAATCGTAAATAAGTCAGATTTGAATGGAATCACAGTCAAAGATTTTTCGATAGCCAAGAGACTTCGAGATCTGATATTAGGCCAATAGTACGCTGGAATAAAGGACTTGTAGAAAATTTATTGATATGAACAAACCTAGCCTACTCTGATATTTGAATAAAGTGGTAATCAGCATAGTATGTGCAGAAATGACCTAGATCAACTTCAAAGTTGCTGTAGAATCAGGAGGGCAATAGAGGCCATTGAGCCTATTGTTGTTCATGTTAAAAGCAAATGTACCGTTATTCTACTTACCTTTAATTCAATAATACAGACCATGGGACTAGTGTTAACAGGTATGATCCATATCATTATTATCTTTGATGCATAAACAATGTTTTGAAAAGAACAAGACAATCTCACAAATAGTAGGAAAGCTTAAAAATCCTTAATGGACAGGGAATTATCTAAACCAGATTTGACCTCGAGTATCTGAAATCACCTGTAGAGTGTTATAAATAGACAGTTTGTTGAGAAGTGGAAGCAGTCAGGAAACAAAACAATTGAAAACATTGATCTTGTAAAAATCCTTGATTTGTGTAAATATGGGTAACTTGGATGTTGTCTGTAGTATTGCTATTTTAATATTGAAATGGTAATATCCTCCTGAGTGATACAGGGTCTCTGAGCCACTTGTCTGTTATGTGTTCCAAATTAATATGATGAAATTTAATCTTAAAAACCTTGTTTTGGGATGTTTAGTCATGTTATTACTATCAATCGATGTTATTTAGTCGTAGAGTAATATGTTGATTAAAACACTAATGGTTTTTGAAGTAATTTGTTACTGGTACTACATGTTTGTGTACCCTTAATCTTGTAGATTCCAGCTACGGAGAAATACACAGACATGACCAAGGTAAAAAGCATCCATGCTGACATGGTGATGGAGCTGTCCACGTTGATCTGTCCAGGATTAACAGAGAGATGGGATAACTTCCGAACGCGTTTGGAACCACACTTGGGACCTGATGTATTGTATGGTGTAAAGGACAATAGCATGTCACAAATCTGTGGTTGTCTAAAGGCCAAAGGAAAAATTGATTATGGTGAATATGGCCTGTTACGAGGGATTGTCTTCGAAATCCATTTTGACGCAGCTGCTGTTATTGACAAAGCTTTGGAAAAACTGGTCCCACTTCAATTGTCGTCAAAGGTTACGTATTATATACTTTTAGTTCTTGTTAATCATCAATTGATATATCTACATAAACATCCTATTCAATTCACCAAAGTAATAAATGTATTATGTAATATTTGGTTCTTAAATATTGCATTTGCACAAAATCTGTTTCCCCATATATGAATGTATACATTTTTGTTCTTAGTGATGTCAACAAACTTGGGGACCTACCTCAGATATGATCAGTGACCTCATCACAAATTCTGATATGAAATGGATCAGTCACCTCAACACACACTCTGATATGACATGGATCAGTGATCTCATCACACACTCTGATACGACATGGATCAGTGACCTCATCGCTAAATCTGATATGACATGGATCAGTGATCTCATCACACACTCTGATATGACATGGATCAGTGACCTCATCGCTAAATCTGATATGACATGGATCAGTGACCTCATCACTAACTCTGATATGACATGGATCAGTGACCTCATCACTAACTCTGATATGACATGGATCAGTGACATCATCACAAATTCTGATATGACATGGATCAGTGATCTCATCACACACTCTGATACGACATGGATCAGTGACCTCATCGCTAAATCTGATATGACATGGATCAGTGACCTCATCACACACTCTGATATGACATGGATCAGTCACCTCATCACAAACTCTGATATGACATGGATCAGTCACCTCATCACACACTCTGATATGACATGGATCAGTCACCTCATCACACATTCTGATATGACATGGATCAGTGACCTCATCACACACTCTGATATGACATGGATCAGTGAACTCATCGCTCAATCTGATATGACATGGATCATTGACCTCATCACAAGCTCTGATATGACATGGATCAGTGACATCATCACAAACTCTGATATGACATGGATCAGTGAAACCATCACAAACTCTGATATGACATGGATCAGTGACCTCATCACACACTCTGATATGACATGGATCAGTGAACGCATGAAAAATTCTGATATGACATGGATCAGTGACCTCATCACACATTCTGATATGACATGGATCAGTGACCTCATCTCTAAATCTGATATGACATGGATCAGTGACCTCATCACACACTCTGATATGACATGGATCAGTGACCTCGTCGCTAAATCTTATATGACATGGATCAGTGACCTCGTCTCTAAATCTGATGACATGGATCAGTGAACGCATGAAAAATTCTGATAGGACATGGATCAGTGACCCCATCAAAAATTCTGATATGACACAGATGTTTAACATCATCACATTACAAAGTCTAATAAGACACAAATCGATGACCTCATCACATATGCAAATTGTGAAAACGCTGATATGACATTTTAAAACAATCCTTACACATCGAATCAAAGTGCAATTAAAGCTACAATCCCCAGTAGCTTCTCAGAAAAAATGGTGTCACAAGCCCCTAACTGGACAAGCTGGTTGCGTTTCTTTAAAAACAACTGGTGTTGGTGAAAAACGACAACCAAGATACAATCAGGATGGTGTGTAGCTGTCAGGGCAACTTCTAGGAGAAAAGGACCAAGCTTACCCAGGATGTTGTGTAGCTGTCGGGGCAACTTCTAGGAGAAAAGGACCAAGCTTACCCAGGATGTTGTGTAGCTGTCGGGGCAACTTCTAGGAGAAAAGGACCAAGCTTACCCAGGATGTTGTGGAAGATAATTTCTCCGATATGGTCGGCCATATTCAGAGAACAAGGCATTGTAATAAGGTGTTTAGCCTTTCCTTGATAATTCCTAGATTTAGACTTATCATACAGCACCTTACACAGTATAGAATGGATTGTTTACCTTATTTAGTTTACAGGTATCCTGTGGCAGTCTGTAGTATAATGTAGGTCAGGATGACTATATTAGGCATTTAAAGCCCTGGTTGCAGGGTAATATGAAGGTATATATACAGTCTACCCTCGACCTATCGCCACCCGAATCTACCGCCACCTCTGGGGATTATATAAAAATATATAGCCAATGGAATAGTTGACTAACAAAGCTAAATATATAGCCTATGGAATAATTGACTAACAAAGTTACAACATGTAAATGTATATTGAAAATCGTGTAACATTACAGCGATATTAACTGGTTAACGTTGGTGATGCAATGTAGTGTACCATTTCATGGCTGTAATTTCCATAATTCTTTGCCATAGCAATAACTGGCGTGGACAAAATGTGGTGATATAACGAGGGTAGGCTGTACCAGAAAGTGTCGCATTTCCTGAGGGGTTGTTCGAGGGGAATACGGTATGATACGGAGGGTAAATAAACCTTCAAAAATATATTCAAGATGTATAAATTATTATTATTACATATGACATTTTCCTTTAGAAACTCTCGGATAAATTTGTTGATATTTTTGTATTTTGAGGATGTTGTCTTTTGCAGAATTTTATCTATTTCTGGTTGACTCACCAGATGTGTGGATAATCTCCCATCCCTGTGTGACGTAGAGAGATGGTTGACTCACCAGAGGTGGGGGGAATCTCCCATCCCTGTGTGATGTAGAAAGATGGTTGACTCACCAGAGAGGTTGGGAATCCCCCATCCCTGTATGATGTAGAAAGATGGTTGACTCACCAGAGGTGTGGAGAATCTCCCATCCCTGTATGATGTAGAAAGATGGTTGACTCACCAGAGGTGTGGAGAATCTCCCATCCCTGTATGATGTAGAGAGATGGTTGACTCACCAGAGTTGTGGAGAATCTCCCATCCCTGTATGATGTAGAAAGATGGTTGACTCACCAGAGGTGTGGAGAATCTCCCATCCCTGTGTGATGTAGAAAGATGTTTGACTCACCAGAGGTGTGGAGAATATCCCATCCCTGTGTGATGTAGAAAGATGTTTGACTCACCAGAGTTGTGGAGAATCTCCCATCCCTGTGTGATGTAGAAAGATGGTTGACTCACCAGAGTTGTGGAGAACCTCCCATCCCTATATGATTCATTGTGTGAATAAGTGATGATACTATTTGATTATGGTATGGTTTTGCATAATAAACAAATGATGACATTCTACTGCGCGATTGAATATGGAAAGACAGAGTTACAATTTCCATAAACATGATACAATATGTCTAGCTGTGAGAAGTAACGATACTGTTCAACAATACTGATCGCCATACATTAATGTTCTGGGTGGAATTGATCCAAAAGCATTATCAGGTAATAGAAGATATCGTTGATATTAGGATTTAAAAATAGAATGAATGAGATATTTTGGATTATTTTGTTGAAATTGTACATGTTACTGACTTTTTGTCTTTGCGGATTTAACTTCTCTTCAAAATAATGCAGATGCATATGTCACCAGATCGGATTCTTTTTCCACCGCGTGACCAGTATACTGTCTTGTTTCACCAAATAACTTTACTATGATTGGATTATGTTTATTAGCATGATATTGATAACGGCTACGTGATTGGATTTTGTTAAATCAAGTGACCAGTGAACTGTTTCCTAATTGTATTTTGTTAAAACAACAAGTGCTTGTTATCACTATTTCTTGAAAGCTACAGGAAGGATATTTTTCAAACTTCATGTGTCCATCGTGGTCCATAGTTGTGCCCATTTGATTTTGATTCAGATCCAATACCAAAATGGCCACCATGTGGCCATGTTGATTTTGACAATTGTTTGTCGTCATGTTGTAAGTACTTGACGCATATTTCTCAAATTTGCTATGTAGGTTTTACTTATGTCCATATAATTTGCAATCTGGTCGGGAAAACAACATGGCCATTTAGTGGCTATCTTTGATTATTAGAATTGAAGATCTTTTACCTATGAACATATTGTTATGCCTAGATAAAGAAAAATGGTCAGATTTAAGGGAAGAGTCAACAGACCAGAGGTCAAGGTTACTAGGTTTAAGGTCAAAGTCAATATCAAAGTTTGCATCCTTCCTCTGATGACCTGATGAAGTAAAATTGGTCAATATTAAAAAAGGGGTCAATTGAAAAGGTCGCTGTGTCAGAGGTTAAGGATCCTGATGAATAATTTGTTATCCCTTGATGAAGAAAAATTGGTTAGAATTAAAGAAGTTACCGACAATAGGTCAATGTACCTAGATCAAATTCAAGGTCACTGGATCAAAAGTCAAGGTAATTTGTTTCAATGATGAACGTTTTGTTATGATACTAGTAAGCTGACTAAATGTCAAGGTCACTGGTTCTAAAATCAACGTAACATTTTGTATATTATCACTGATTAACATTTTGTTATAATATTATGAAACAAAGGAGTCATCTGACCTTCGATATCTATTTGTAATTGAGTCTGATACAAAATTCATAATGGCTGACAGTTCTGTAATATCTCTCTAACATTTTATATGTACGATTTCCTTGTTATCACATCATGATCTTGAGACAAAATCATCCTCAGCACAATAACAGATTATTCAATAGTTGGCGCCAAGATCCCTCATGAATCTTTTCTTTGTGATAACCATAATTCTCAACTAGAGAATACAGCCATTTTGTATATAGATTTTTACCTAATACACATACACTCATTTATGCTGTAATAATTACTGTAATGTAAATGTTTGCGAGAATACATTCATTGCTTGTGAATCATAATGAATTTTCATGTTCCAAGTTTGAATTCGTCTCAAAATTAATTTTCTTTGGAATCTTTGAAATAGGTCAAGGTCACTGGGTAAGAGGCAAATGTCACATTTTGTATCCTATAGATGTTGGACATTTTGTCATGATATGATGAAACAAAGTTGTTCAGAATTAGACATGGACTCGGTTGCCGAAAAGTCAAGATTCCTGGGTCAGAGGCCAAGGTCACATTGAATATCTCTTTGCTGATGGACGTTCATTATAACATGCATCATAAAGAAAGTTGTTCCAAATTGAATTTAAAAAAGTCAACTGACCAAAGGTCAAGGTCATGGTTTCACAGGTCAAGGTTACTTTGTATCTTTGTACTTATAAACAGTTTGCTATGACATACATGTAAGGAAGCAAAGTAAGTCAGAATCAAAAATCAGTCAGCTGTCTAAAGGTCAACTTCACTTGGTCAGATGACAAGGTCATATTTTGTACTTTTTATGGATGAACATTTTGTGATTACCATAATTCTCAACTAGAGAATGCAGACATTTTGTATATAGATATTTACCTGAATACACATGCTCTCATTTATGTTGTAATACGTACTGTAATGTAAATATGTGAGAATACTTTCATTGCTTATGAATCATGATAAATGTTCATGTTCCAAGAATGAATTTGTCACAAAATTTATTTTCTTGAGTCTTTAAAACATGTCTTTTTTTTTGTAATTAGATGATTAGTTTGAATATGTGTACACTGTATTTATAAGGTTGATGCTTCTGTCTATCAGGGGAGATAATTAGTGTAAATTCATATTTGAATACTCTGTATTGATCCTATTGTACATACATATTATGTATCAAGAATTTATATTTGATAACCCATTAAATATGTAATATGTATCAGCTAGATACTTTTAATGAGAAATACGAGAGGATCAGTGATCTTTGATTTAAGTTCAAGTGGAAGCTTTACTTTTAGAAATTAAGATATTAAGGAAGTTTATTAAATGTGCATAAACATATTTCGATGGGAAAATTTATACTTATACATCATTTTGAATTTTCAAAAACACATTTAATATTTTCTGATTGTTTGATAAGTTTTTAGCTCATGTGAGCTTATGCCATACCGTTGCATCCATCGGCCGCCCGTTCGTCAACAATTGACTTCTCCTTCATAACGACTGATCGGAATTTGACCAAATTTGGTCAAAAGCCTTCCTATGGGGTGTGGACTTAAACTTATACACGTGTGCTGAAGGGAGGGGCCAAATGCGGTCAATTTTGCTAAACTTCTTTTCGTAAAACTAAGCAATAGATATAGTTCATATTTGACTGGTGACATTACCTTAGGGTAGGGATCTAAAATTGTACAAATGGCGAGGCTGACCCCCTGGGGGGTAGGGGGCTGACGGGCGGGGCCAAACAGGGTAAATTTGGCTCAATTGATATAAACGATTTCTCCTCTGAAACTAAGCAATGGATATCTCTCATATTTGCCTGGGAGCTTCCCCTTGGGGTAGAGATTCAAAATTTTTCAAATGGTGGGCTGACCCCCGAGGTCCTGAGGGGCAGGGACAAAAGTGGTCAATTTGTTTAAACAACTTCTCTGAAACTAAGCAATGGATATAGCTCATATTTGACTGGTAGCAACCTTTTGGGGTAAGGATTCAAAGTCACTTCATGGATTAGTTGTACTAATTTTTGACATAAAAACTACATTTGTATGGTAGCTGAACCCCTGGGGGTCAAAGTCTCAATTTACTAATTCTAATCGTCTTTTGTCCGTCGTCGTCCGTAAAAAAAATACATTTTCAACTTCTTCTCCAAAACCGTTGCACCAAAATTCAATGAAATTTGGCAGAAAGCTTATATGGCTGAAGGCCAACCCAATGGTCCCCACCGCCCAGGGGCCTGAGGGATGGGCAAAAAAGGGTCAAATTTTCTAAAATTTCAAAAAATCTTCTCTACTCTGAGATATGGTGGAATCAAACATTTTCATAGATGGCAGGGTCTTATGGTGCTTTACCAAAATTGTGAATTTCATGACCCTGGGGTCTCATTTTGCCCATAGGGAGAGGTAAACTTTCCTATGGTTTATATAGGGTAATCACATTTTTGACTATTATTTGTATTATAATTCAATAACCTGATTAATAACATTATCAGCATGGGATATGAGTTTGATGGATGTACATGTTGGCCCTGACTGACTCCCAGGGGCTGAAGGGCGCGTCCAAAAAGGGCCAAATTGACAGAAATTTATAAAATCTTCCCAAGACCCATATAAAGTTGATTCAAATAATCTTCATAGCTGGAAAGGTCTTATAGTGCTTTATCAAAATTATGAATTTCATAAACCTAAACTTTACTATAGTTTATATAGGAAATCACATTTTTGACTATTATTTGTTTGATTTCTATTGGAATTCATTCTAACTTTCCTAACATTATCAGCATGGGATGACAGCTTAATGATATGCACATGTTGGCCCTGACAGACACATTGGACTGATGGATGGGGCCAAAAAGGGTCAATTAGATTAACTGAAATATTTCAAATCTCAGGTGACTGTTAAGGCCCATGGGCCTCTTGTTAGAATTACAACAAATCCAACAAAACTAATGTATACAGAATCTATGTAACCATATGAAATGCTTATGATATACTGACATAGCAATATACTTAAGCATTATTTTTGTTCTATATCTCATGAAACCAGGGTAACGATACATGCCATATGGGCCTCTTGTTTTGTAGATATAATTAAGTTGATGCCAATTAATGTTTGTGTATATTAAGACTCATTTATAAACATTTACAAACTAATATACTGGAATTACCTGATATTAAAAACAATACTTGTACAACAGTTTCCACAGAAAAAGAAAGAATTTTATAACAATAAAATTGTCAAAATGTTTTTGTTCGTTTGTTTTAGTTTTTAGCTCATCTGTCCAAAGGGCTAGTTAGCTTATGCCGTGGTGTGATATTCGTTGTTCACCCTTCCTTTTTACTTTAAACAACTTCTCAATTACCAAGAACCCCAGAGACCTGATATTGAGTATGTTACGTGCTGGGGTGAAGGACTTCCACTTTTGATCAAATGAAAGACCTTGACTTTTATTCATGGTCACGGGGGTTAAATATGCTAAAATTTTCTCGACAAGCAATTGGCTCAAAAAACATGATATTGAGACTGTATCATACAGAAGAGAGAAGCTGCTAAATATTCAAATGAATGACCTTGACCTGCATTCAATGTCACGGGTCATATCGGCTAAACCTATATAACAACTTCTCAATAATCAGGAGGCCATTTGAGAGATGAGATTGGGTCTGTAACACACTTAGGAGAATGGTTATTAAGTTTGATCAAATGAATGGCCTTGATTTATATTCAATATCACCAGGGTTATACAAGTCAAAAATCTTTAAATAACTTTTTGTCAATAATCAAGCTTCACAGGGACTTGATATTGGATATTGAGCTTGCTGAGTGAAGGGCTATCAAATTTGTTCAAATGAATTGCCTCAATTGACCTTCAAGGACAAACGGGTCAAAGGTACTTAAATCTTTAAACAACATCTCTTCATATACCAAAGAGATCCAGATACCTTATGTTAGGCCTGTACCATGCTCGGATGCAGTTTGCCCAGTTTGTTCATATATTTCATGATAAAAGTCTGGAACAGGATTCTGTAACCGCTACTCAGTACAATGTCCACATGGTAATTGTTTATAGTTTTGAATGTAACGACACCACGCTTCATGAACTAGCCTTAAAATTGTGAAATAAATCAACTTTTTTTCTGGTGATTATTCAGTTCATTTGTTAAACAATCAAAATTATTATCATACTACATTTTTTGTAAGTTACTCCACACATCAAGTAAGTCAAAAGCAATTTTCCTCTTCATTACTTAAGTGAACACTGTTGTGGCTAAATGTTCAGAGAAAGTCCTCTATTTCTTGATCGATTGGAAACATCTTTCCATAACTCCAAAAAGCTGGTATTTTCCATGGATGACTTTATATAGATGAGTTCTTACTAATGATTTGTATAACAAGAGAAATATTTCTTTATCAAATTTATAAATGCTCTTCTGATATTCGTCATCTTTTTTTTTTTATTCTCCCACATACATGGTTCTTACATTCAGGATTTCTATCAATTTCTACTCCTAGGTCTTCCCCACCTTCCGACTTCTTTAGAGTTGGATCAGCAAGATAGCATGTGAAGTCATTTACAGTGGTTCTTCCTTCGTGCATGTGAACACATTTCCCTGGATGCAGTTTTAAAATCCATGTAGCATACCTTTTTCCACTCGATAGATATCTTCCTGAAGAAGGGTGTGATCATTTTCTTCAGTGATAACCCTGAATATTTTTGGTCATCTGCGAACAAGTACACCTCGAAATTCAGACGATCTGGAAGATCATTTATGTAGATGACGAACAGAATCGGACCTATTACAGATCCTTGTGTAACTCCAGATGTGACGGGTTTACATTCTGAGTTATTTCCATTAATTACAACTCGTTGTTTTCTGTCTTTTAGGACATTTTCTATCCATCTTACATCTGTATGATGTATTCCACATGCTTTTAGATTTTGAACTAATCTCTTGTGAGGTACAGTATAACACGCTTTTTGAAAATCTGTAAAAGTCTTTGACAATCAACAGAATTTCCATTGTCCGGTGCTCTGATCTGTTTATCAAGAACAGTAAGGAGTTAAGAGTTGTCGATCTGTCCGATATGTTGTTTATTACAGAGAAGTGAGTTGGCATTCATGAGTGATTCCTTACGAATGTTTTCATTGTTTTGCACACGACTGATGTGATACTGACAGGCCCGTATTTACAGCGAGTGATATGTTTCCTTTTTTTGTAGATTGCGCATACTTCATCCTCCTTCAGTACTTTCAGTACTTTGATTTGTAGATTGCGCTTTCCATACTGTTGGTACTATTCCTCTATTGACTTGTTATATATATTACCCTGGTAAATACTAGCTGCAATATACCGCTCGGCTAGAGAGATCTTCTCTTTAGCTCGATCGGTTGAGCGTAAGACTAGTAAGCCAGAGGTCCCGGGTTCGATCCCTAGCGGTGGCAGTGATTTGAATTTAATTAAACATGCGCTCTGTTACATATAGTAATGTCAATAGTTTCATACTACCTTGCGTTAGCCAGGTCCTTGAGAAGTCTTGGGTGTATTACGTCTGCGCCCAGAGATTTATTTGCATTTAGGCTAAATAATGTCTCTTCAGTTTCTTTACTCGTGGGCATCACATTCTTCATCTCCCTTTTGGCTTCTTTTACGGGGGATTTGGGGAATATCACCTCTGGGTTCTGTTATAAATTCGCTACTAAAAAAGTTTGAAAGAATTTCAACTTTCTCACTGTCTCTATTTCATTGTTTTAATCTGTGTAAAGATAACCTATGGCCGATTTAGTTTTTGACTTCCTATCTATATGTTGCCAGATTACTTTCGGGTTTTTCTTTGACCTCCTTGCTAATTCATACTCGAATGTGTTGCGTAAAAAACACGTTTGTTTTCCTATTGCGATGCTCTTCAGTAGTCTCTCTGAATACAATTAAGGGTCCTTTGTTTGTTTTGCTCTTCAGTAATCTTCTCTGAATACAAGGGTCCTTTGTTCATTCGGCTTCATTCTTTTCATGTAAACAACTTCTCCTCAAACACCTAATAGACTTAAATCCCGACATTCCTAATGTCACCGGGAAGAAGTCACACAATTTTGCCGAAAAAGAATTAAAAAAAAAACAAACAAAAAAACACATACATACAAGGGGTTGGACGACTCGTTGTCAGTACAATGTGACCGGGTGGGGTGTCCGGCTGGGTGTCTTCAGCAGTATACTTCAGTGAGGTAGCACTACAAATCGGCAAAAGTTTCGGCCTATCACACGAACATACTGCAGCCTCCCAAAACACACATACGCACTTAACACCCGCATGCATGTCGCACGCACGGGAGGCCGTCCTTAAATGACCTTAGCTGTTAATAAGACGTTTAACAAAATAAACCAAACCAAACCAATGCAGGGGAAGCATTTGACTTCTGATTAATCACAGAGCCATATTTTGTAGATAGGTTCCTCAGATAACCCAGCAAAGTTAGCACAATTAGATTACCTTGATCCCAATTCAAAGTCACAGGAGTAAAATTGTTCAAACATTAAAACAAACTACAAATGTATTCTAATTATAACCAATTAATGTCAATGATATAATATATTTGGTAGGGTAATGCTTCAGACTGTTTGCAAATAAAAATGACACTGACCCCTACTGAAGGTCACAGGGTTCAAAAACAAATCTAAAATGGTAACCTTCAAACTCTACTCTCTAAAATAAAATCTTCTGGAAACCTTCAAACCATACCCTCTAAAATAGAAACCTTCAAATCTTACTCCCTTTAATGGAAACCTTCAAAAATAAATGTCACAAATGGAAACCTTCAAATCTGATTTTCTAAAATAGAAATCTTCCAAAACCTACCGTATAAAATGGAAACCTTTAAACCTACTCTTTAAAATGGAAACCCCCAAACATAATTGTCTGAAATAGAAATCTTCAAACCCAACCATTTCTAATGGAAACCTTCACACTCTACCCTTTCAAATGGAAACCTTCAAAAGCTACTTTCTACATGGAAACTTTTAAAAGTTTGCTTAAATAACGACAAATCACTGTACAAAGGGATGTGTTTCAAACCACTCTTTAATAGAATAATTCAAAATGACTACTAGAAAAGAAATCACGTATAGCAGTCGGAACTCCTCGTCATTTTCACCGAAACAACGTTCGCAGACGGAGGCGAGGTGTTCCGATTGCACGTATAGTTGTGTGAAATGCTGACTTTCAGATTGAGTTTCTCTCTTTTTTCATATAGTGTTATTAACTCTGAAAAAGTATATAAAGTGTTCATTGTATCATCGAATATTATCAAATAAGTATTGTAATGACACGGAACACAGGAAAATAATGTGAGTTTGTTTGTTAGCCTCTACCACTTATATGCCACCATCCCTTTGTCACCACTCCACTCAATATCCCCTACTCTTCTGTCACGCCCTCCCACTCCGAAGACCCTTTCCTGCGTCACCCTTTTTAATCAACAGCCCCTACCCCTCTGTCACGCCCTCCACTTCCAAAGACTTCACGTGTCACCCTTCTTAATCTATAGCCCCTAAATTCCTGACACCCTCTCCTCCATAGCCCCTACCCTCTACCCCCTCCAATTTATAACCCCTACCCCTCTGCCCCCTCCAATTTATAATCCCTACCCCTCTGTCACCTCTCCACTCCATAGCCTCTATCTCTTTGTCATGCCCTCCCCTTCAACAGCCCCTGTCTATCTACGGCTTCCTTCCCTCATGTCTGTGCAATCAGTTGATTTTATCATAATACCAATTTAAATGCTTTGTCATTTGAATTGTACCTACCCTGCTACCCAATTGTGTAACTCTGAATGACAATACAGCTTGTATAAAAAAAAACTCGGTCTTATTACTAGATAGCTATCAGTGGAGCTTGTTTGATTGTACCGTTAACATTGTGTTATATGTTAAGGTGGTTTGTGTTCTAAAACACAGATAGATAATATATTACCCCAATGTTGAAATGTCTTTCAGGAAGGTATTTCAAGTGACTAATTAGCAATAATTAGTTATAATCATTGGTTGTTTTAGGATCGTACGTTACTGGAAAGTCCACCATGTCCCCATAACACCATTGTTTACAGCACTAACACTAGGATATGTTGGATCAGATACTTATGCCCTATGAGTTCAATAGAATTGTTGACTAAAGTTAACTACCTGAGTCTGAATGTTGACATTTCGGACTTCTTCTGTCTGGAAAGGTCGGCAACTACCCTTTTTATAGGGGGGGGGGGGGGGGGGGGGGGATTAATTGTAAATCACCTAAGTGTCCGCCTCTGTCCCTTCGCTGTTATAACTTTGTGTTCTTGATATCTTATCAACTCTATTAAATCATATTCACATCACATCATCAAGGTCTAAGTTGAAGGTCAAAGGTCATTATTGACCACTTTAAAATGAAAACTTGTGTTTATAAATCTCAGTTTAACAGTAAGTTGACAGTTTATGCATTTTTGTTATCCTTGCCACGCATATTTTTGTAGTTTTATCAATCAAAAAGAAGAAAATCGTCTGAATAGCTAGAACGTCTTTTCGCCAAATCACTCTTCTTTTTCAGAAATAAGGCAGTTTTGTTCGAACCAGCAATTGTTTATTTTGTTGTTATATCATGTAATTTCGGTAGTTTAAAAACGTTATCCAACGCTTAATTTTTCGACAAACAGTTATATGCCATACTGGTTAGTTGAAATAAACATTACTAGGTTATCTGGTTATTAAAGAATGAAAGTACAGAGTGGAATACGTTTTGTGATGAATATGATTTATTACATTTTTACCAGTGAAATATAAAAAAATATTCATTCAATAAAAGTGATATTTGTCACTAGTGAAAAATATCATATTGATCACTAGTGAAAAATATCACTTTTGCTGATTTGACCAATCAAATTAATGATTAGAAAATACCAAAAATAATTGACCAATCAGAAAGCCCGACAGATATCTCCGCACCTGGACATGGGGAACTACATTTTTTGTTTACAAATTATCACTGTAGGCCTAGTTAATATACGGGGTAGGTTTTTCGTTGATAAAAGATGTAATAAACATAATATCTAACAGTGTCCTCAGTAACACCAAATATATTTCACTCGTGAGGCTAATATTTAGATATTTTTCACTCGTGCGCAAAACATCAAAATATTAGCCCCACTCGTGAAATATATTTGGTATTACTGAAAACACTGTTAGATATCCTCTATTAATTTCACAACTAAACAAGATTAGTATCACAATTGATGCTGTGTTGCATTTGGAAATAAATTGAATTGAACAATGAAATAAATTGTGGTATTATATTGTATGTTGACCTCATCCGTGAGATGCCGTGAACACTGCTAAATGTCACGTGAAAAAGACATGAAACAGTATATAGCTCACTTAGTTTCCTTAAATACCCCTACCTATTGTTGAAAACTATGTTGGCAGTGAAAAAAACACCCAATATAGAAAGAAACCAAAACATAAGTGATCATACGATAACAATATCCGGTCGTAATATAAGCCCTCTGATACTTCTATCTTAAAGCTGACAGTGCAAGTACAAAAGCTTCCAATTGTTTTTTAAACATCACAGTTTCAGTGACACGGGAAATAGTAATAAAGATTAGTCCAAGATATAATATTTACTTTAGTTTCAATCTGTTTGTAAACTACTTTCACTCTTTGCTATAGATAATGATAATGATAATAATATATTTCCTCCTCCCCTCCGCCTTACATGACACACGGCAGATATTATTATTCGCGACAGGAATTTAGAAGATGCTTGCAACGAATTTGGTTCTGATGCAAGGCTGATTATATTGCCATACTAATCATGTCACACTTCTCATGTTACTCGCCAGGTAGATAAACACTCAATCTTCAGACATATACTGGCTCGCCTCTACTTCCGCAGTATCTTACATGTAATATAAACGAGGACATGGATATGATTTGATAATACTAACGATGAAAACAAAATGAATATGTCCGTGACAACATTAGAAATAACATAAGAATCCTTACTCACCTTTTGATATTGGGAAATCTTCATGAAATAAACCATTTACAATGAAAGTGTATGTAAAAGAGCTAGTATCTAGTTATACAAGTCAGTATTTGTCATCAGGACATACAGGAGTAATGGTCAAAACCTAGTCCGAAGGCATGAAGTATTTTAAGTGTTGTTGTTAGCTTTTTTTTTCTTTTTTTTTTTGTTGTTGTTTTACAAACATAAATTTTACTTTGTTTACCTCTCCCCAAATTTAACATACAAAGACTGATTTAAAACAGAGGTATGCAGTACTTTCTGAGATATAACGATAGCAAACTTTTTTGCCGAAATTCAAGATGACGGAATTTAGACGATTATTGTTGAATAACCATAAGTATCAATGATGAACGATGTAAAGACAGAAGACGGACTGTAGCCGAAATTGCGACATGAATAACACGCCATCTCATTATGGTGGGCTTGGAAATCTTTTATTTCGAAAATTGAAAGGTACTCGGTCGATATCCCTCTGCGTTACCTTCAAATTCTATTCTGCAGACTGAAGTCAATTCTGTGTTACCGGGGTGTTCTTTGATATGCACTGTTGCACACCGAGCAGTTGAATCATTCGCTACTTATATTACTGGCCGCCGGGTATATCCTGGTTGAGGCGATCTGCTTAACCTGTACTTAAAATGCTCTACAAAATAATTACAGGGAATATTCTCATAACAGTAAAAAGCCAATCTTTATCGAATGTCACAATACAAATCAACAATTTAAACACATTTTCCAACGACATTGACCAATGCAGGGTTCAAATGTATTAAACATTACAACTTCCGACAAGAAAACCTAGAACCCGATGTCAGTCGTCCGTTCGTTAACAATCCTTGTTATCGCTATTTCTCAAACTTCACTAGTAGTTTTCTTCTCGGTCCCTAGTTGTACCCATTCAATTTTGAGACTGATTGGGAAAACAAAATGGCCGACATGCGGTCATCTTCGATCGTGACAATTGAAGTTTGTTACCGCTACTTCTTCAGAAGTTCTGTAGGATATTTATCAAAACCAACATGAAGGTTCATCTTGGTCCCTGGTTGTGATAATTCAGAATTAGCTATTACAATGATTGTTGAAAGACTGACGGACGGACGCCGGAAGGACTGAAAATGGACGATTTGAATAAAAATAACATGAAATGTTCGGGGGGGGGGGGGGGGGGGGGGGGGGGCTTCGTTCTATCAGGATGGGCTTCGAGAATAAAGCACAGAAAAAAGAACAGCAAGAAAGAAGGAAAAGGAAGTGTGTGTGGTTTGCCTCACTATACACTTAAACTACGTTACTATTGACCCTGATATCGTTAACAACACCTTAACAATCTCAGGATGGTTGGCTGTGCTCGATACCCTTCCGGTTACAACATTGATATCATTTTGCGTGACAGTTCTTCACATGTAAATATCTCATTGGGTTTCCACGAATTTGGCTCTTTTTGTCTGCAGATTTAATTCGTATGAATAGACTGTAGTTTGACATACCCTGTTGCACACCAAAGCTATTGAATTACCGAATACTGGCCAGGTATATATATATGCATGCCCTGCCCTAAGACGGCCGGGTATTCCACACTATCTTTACTTTCTGAGCCACAAAGCCTAGTCAACTTCTGTGTTGATAAATATGTAATCTACAAAATTAAACAGAGAAGTTAAAGAGTTACCAATACACGAAAATAGACCTGATCTACAAAAACTTGATTGTTATATAGTGTTACATAGTCAACGGTGTGAATGCTCGGGAAATGTTTTGAACTGTATGAGTGGCCTTGTAAACAGTTGATTTACAAAGCTTTGCAAACATAGTTTACACTGTCTGAATGTATTATCACTACACTTCATTTCGGCCTGTTGTGTGCAAGATTTTTAACCCCATGAAAAACGGTAGGGAAACTACGTCACAAACGTTACTAAGAGAACAACAAGATGACGGATGCACCTCTTGCATCTCGGTTAATCTGTCTCAATTTTCACAGATAGGATCAAAAGCACATTTGATGTATTCAGTATTCTTTGACTGGCAACAGATTATTCAAAAGTAATATGTCGTTGTTTCAGACATTCAAAGATCATCCTCGTATACTAGTAACTTTGTCAGGACGTTGTTTCATTCGACCATTTAAAATTAGACCTGAATATTGAGATCGAATATTGTCAAAAACACAATTCCCCTATTTACAAGTAGGCTACATTAGCATTTTTAAAACGGCAAATGTCATTAATGGCAATTCTGTGGGATTATCGCTGATGATTGTCCTGACGAAACTCGTGACTTCGACGGTGTTTTCGTCCTGAAACATGCATGACAAGTAAAATTGTTTCATTAGGGAAGTCACACCACAGCATAATGCGATTAATAAAAAAAAATATAAATAATCATCACTGACAAAAAATACCAACTTTTAGTCTTACGTGTAAGATTACAGGTGTGTATCATAGACACATACATAGTGCAACATGTGTAAGATTACAGGTGTGTTAATTAACACATATATAGTAAAACACGTGTGACATGACAGGTGTGTTTATTGACACATATATAGTAAAACACGTGTAAGATTACAGGTGTGTTTATAGACACATACATAGTAAAATACGTGTAAGTTTACAGGTGTGTTTATAGACACATATATAGTTAAATACGTGTAAGATTACAGGTGTGGTTATACACACATATAGGTTAAAACACGTGTAGGTAATAGGTGTGTTTATAGACACATACATAGTAAAACACGTGTAGTCAACAAGTGTGTTTATAGACACATATATAGTAAATCACGTGTAAGATTACAGGTGTGTTTATAGAAACATACATAGTAAAACACGTGTAAGATTATATGTGTGTTTATAGACACATATATAGCAAAACACGTGTAACATGACCGGTGTGTTTATAGACACATACATAGTAAAACACGTGTAAGATTACGGGTGTGTTTATAGACACACATATAGTAAAACACGTGTAACATGACAGGTGTGTTTATAGACACATACATAGTAAAACACGTGTAACATGACAGGTGTGTTTCTAGACAGATATATAATAAAACACATGTAGGATTACAGGTGTGTTTATAGACAGATACATAGTAAAGCACGTGTAAGATTACAGGTGTGTTTATACACACATATATAGTAAAACACGTGTAAGATTACAGGTGTGTTGATAGACACATACATAGTAAACCACATG